>NC_047104.1:83627108-83927108 GCF_902500255.1 Thalassophryne amazonica
GTAGAGGGTTACTTTGCCCGAACACTAAAATCTCTATTTTTTCATCACTTTCCATCTGTATCAGATGCTCAAAGAGCTTTACAATAATGTCTCACATTCACCCCATTGTGAGGGTGCTGCCATACGAAGTACACACTACACACCCTATAGGGTGTGTAGTGTGTACTTCGTACTTGTAGTGTGTAGTGTGTAGCCCCTAGGCTGGCTGCCTATAGGGCTGGCTGTGGAGTGGAGGATGCTACTGCCACACTTTTAAATCTTGTTTTTAAACACCTTGAGGGCAACAAAGCACATGCCAAACTTTTATTTCTTGACTTTTCAACTGCTTTTAATACTATCCAACCTCACATTTTAATTGACAAACTTGTGAATAATTTTTCTGTAGATTTTAATATTGCTGGTTGGATTTTAGATTTTTTAACAGACCGATCACAGAGAGTCAGAGTAAATGGGTGCATGTCAGACACCCTTTTGTTCTCAACAGGATCTCCTCAGGGCTGTGTCCTTTCACCACTTCTGTACATATTGTACACTAATGATTGTCAAAGCCATCACGAAAATCATTTTATTTTGAAATTTGCAGACGATACTGTCATTGTTAGTCTCTTACATAATCATGAGAATAATCATGGCCCGGTGGTAGAAGATTTTGTAAAGTGGTGTGATAAGTCATATTTACAATTAAACATGGCTAAAACAAAAGATATGTCTGTGGACTTCTGACGACAGCTCACACCAGCTCAGGCTACCTTCATTAAGGGCCAGCAGGTGGAGTCTGTGGAAACTTATAAGTATCTGGGGACTATAATTGATCACAAGCTAAACTTTAATGTTAATACTGACATGTTGTGTAAAAAGGGTCAACAATATTTGTTCTGTCTTCGTAAATTGTCTTATTTTCAAGTGGATAAGACTATTATGATTCTTTTTTGCAAATCTTGTATTGAGTCTGTTTTAACCTTTTCTATGTTGTGCTGGTATGGGAATCTCAGTCTTAAGGCTAAAAATTCACTGGTTAAAATAGTGAAGGCCTGTGGAAAGGTACTGGGAGTACCACAGAGTACGTCGTCTGACCTATACCACAGACAAGTAAAGAGGAAAGCATTGAGTATATTGTCGAACTCTGCTCACCCTATTTTTTAGTGATTTTCAATATTTACCTTCTGGCTCACGGCTCAGGTTTCCCTCTGTGAAGGGTAACAGATTTAAGTTCTCTTTTGTTCCTGCAGCCATTGCTGCTCTGAACGCAGGCCAAGGAAGGAGTTAAAACTGGAATCATTTTAATGGACTGTATTTTAATGTTTGGACTGTAATTGTTTGTGATGCTGCACCATGGTAATGGTACTGGTGTGTGTTCTGTGTGTCATGTGCTTTTGATGTATTCTCAGGCTGCAGAACTGGTTGCCCCATGGGGGACACAAATAAAGTGAAAGTGAAAGTGAACACCGGGAGCAACTAGGGGATTCGGGACTTTGCCCAAGGGCCCTTAGTGATTTTCAGTCAGGCTGGGATTTGAACAGTGAAGTCCAACACTTAACCACAAGACCATCACCTCCCCCAATACTGATGGTATTCTTTAAGCTCTTATAGCTGTTTTCTGAAAGGTCCAGTTGGGATATCCACAGGCTGTAAGAGCCCCTATTCAAATGCTGGGGTTCCTTTTCTTGGGCCTGGACACTTGTTGGGATGTTATCACCCTGGTGTTGCAGGGTTGTGAGAACTCCCAGCTTATGTTCCAGTGGGTGGTGGAAATAAAAAAAGAAGACATTGTTCTGTGTGCATGTGGGCTTCCTGTACACCCCATTGTGCAAGCTGCTGTCCTCATTTATGTGAACATCACAGTTCAGAAAAAGGCAAACTGTTATTCTTCATGTCCTTGCTTGTGACCTTGACATTGTTATCCACCAAGTTGATGAGTTCACTGAAAGCTTGCAGTTCTTGCGTTTTGATTTGGACCCATGTATTGTCCACATATATGAACCAGTGTCTTGGTGTAGTTCCTCTGAAGGTACACAGGGCATTGGTTTGCACTGTTTCCATGTAAATATTGGCCACAGTAGGGGATACTGTTGAGCCCATGGCACATCCATGTTTGTGTCTGTACAACATCCTGTTATATTGCAAATATGTGGAAGAAAAGTGTTTTTTGGGGACACATGGAAGAAACTGGAAGATCGTGGTCGAAACTGGTTTCTGGTACTTTCTTCTGGAAGAAACTGGAAGAAATTCTACTCAATGGAAAACATTTATTTTTTTACTTTTTCAATTAATTAATTGTAAGCATATTAACCCCCTGCAGGGGTGGTGGTCAAGTGGTTAATGCGCTTGGTTTCAGTGCAGAAGGTTCCGGGTTCAAATCCCACCCCTGCCACATTTCTCCATGTAATGTGGAGTTGCGTCAGGAAGGGCATCCGGCGTAAAACCGGTGCCAATTTAACATGCAGATCTACCTTGGATTTGCTGTGGCGACCCCGAGTGCAAACAAGGGAGCAGCCGAAGGGACTTACTAAGCATATTAATGTAAATTATGTACATATGTATAAGTGCAATATCATCTGCACCTTGATACACATTTATCCAAAATGGTTTCTTCAGCTTTTGCCCATAAGAAACTGGAAGTATTATGACATACTGTTGTTGAAACTAAAATAAATTTACAATTTACAATCCATCTACATTTTAAATATGTGATACAAACATTCTTAAAAATAATCCGTTTCATTATTTATTACAAGTCCATTCAAAAATGATTTTTTTTTTCATTAATTCCCCATCACCTCTGTTCCCTTCACCAACATGCCCATTGAAGACTGCTCCAATCATCATCACTCATTCATTGTGCACACTCTCTGCCACCTCATCTAACTCACTCCACAAATTTTGTTTCTCCTTCGTCTCACAACCTACTTGTGGGGCATTTGTAGTAATGATAATCATCACCCCTTCATTTTCCAACTTCACACTCATCACCTTGTCAGACACTCCCTTAACCCCAACACCATTTCTCCTGTTATCCACACCATGATCCAACAACTTGAATTATGTAACCCTTCAATAGACCCTTGTCATTTGATTGGTGGTTTGTATATGACATGATATTGATCATTCTTCCCATTTGTCATTGTGCTCCATTTACCGTGCATTTACTGTGCGTTTTGGTTCCATTTAACATGCAGATTTGGTTCCATATGTTTTGTACCACTGCATGCTGCACACTAGTGGTGATGGCAATTAGCAGCTTATTGACGCTGCTCATTTTTCTAAGACAAAAGAAAAAAACAAATCCAGTACGCCGTAAGCTGTCTGGAGACATTTGCAATATTCACTGGGATGTATCTGGCTAAAGCTGACCTGTTGTCGGATGAAGAGATTGACAAATTTCTGTTGTAAATTTTCACTGGACTGAAAAAAGCAGACGGCAGTCTGTACACAAAGAAGTCAGTGCATGTTATTAGCTATGGACTACATCTTCAAGATTGTTTTTGAACTATCTGACTGTTGATGTCTTGAAGTCAAAGGACCAGTAACACACACCAAAATGTAAGTCTCTTTTTTTTTGTTTGTAAATTGATCAAATGTCAAATGACAAGGATCTATTTTCGATGTCATAAAAAACAAAAATCAATGTTTTTTTCATTTGTTCAATGGAAAGAACATTTCATTCTGTGAAAGATGGAACATTCCATCTTTCACCTCATGAAATATTCTTAACATTGCACTCAAACATTCATTATTTGCGTACCCACAGCCTACACACCTGGCCTTACTTCACTTCCACTTGGTCTCTTGCACACACAATACATATGTCTACCTTGCTTCTCCATCATTTCAGGCAGCTCTCACCCTTTACCAGTCATACTGCCAACATTCAAAGTTCCAACTGCCCCTTTCACCCTTCCAGTTTTTCTGTTCTCCCATTGTCTCTGGACACTTTTTTTTTTTCCTACTGCTCCTCTCCTTCCAGCAGTAGCCCAATTTCTTCCGGCACCCTGTTGGGCAATGGCACCGATTGATGTTAACCTGCACCAAGACCTATCCAGTGTGGAAATGCGATGTGTACTCTGCATCTTTATTTTTGGCTTGTTTTACGCCAGATGCCCTTCTTGACACAACCATACTCATTTATCCAGGCTTGGACCGACAATCAAAATGTACTGGCTGCACACCCCATGTGGCTGATGTGTTAAAATTGCATTCTGCCCAAGAAGCATTCCGGTGTGCTGTGGTTTGTTGAATATCCAACCTAAAATTAACTTGACCTCAGTCTTATTTATTTTTTTATGTTTTTAATTAGTTCAATAGTCAACTTTTTTTTGACTTGGGAAGCATCTCCCACTGGGGGAGGATGCCCCACACTCCATGTGGCTGAGTTAGAAGTGTAAATTATGACAATAGGCCCAAATTTTATTGTCTGACTGTATTGTCAACATTTGTAACTAAAGCTAAACATGGACATCGTTAAATGGGCCCCTTACCCATCTCGGCATGTCAAGCATCCCCAGCCTGTCTGTGTGCCTGGCCATATTATAACAAAGTGAAACTTCATGGGCAGTGAAAACAGCCAAATCTCCCCACTTTAAGACACACTACCCATATAAAAGTCATAATAAATCAGTAGAATAAAGAATGTATAATGCAATAGAACAGTTATCCTGAAAGTGGACAACTGTCATGCATATATAAAATTCAGTTCAATTTATTTAATTTATATACTGCCAAATCACACCAAAGTTGGCACAAGGCACTTCACACATGTAAGGTCTAACCTTACCAACCCCTAGAGCAAGCATACAGGTGACAGTGATCATGAAAAACTCCCTCTGATGATACTGAAGAAGAAACTTCAAGGAGACCAGACTCAGAGGGGTGAGCCACTGCTTAAGCCATTCTAACAGTTACAAGGTTTTTACAAAGTTTTACAAAGGTGAAGAAGCAGAAAACAGGAAATCAAAAAAAAGGCAGAAGCAGAAAACAGGAAATCAAAACATGACATCATAAAAAAAGAATATGTATTTGAAGAGAAGTCCACGCAGGCGGTTATGCCACAGGCAGGGGTCATCCAGAAGTCCTCATGCCATCAGTGGGCCTGTTCCCACGGCAATATCCATTTCAAATGCAGACTGCAGTATGTCAGTCCAGCACCCTGTCTTCTGTACCTCGGGCAGAGGGAAAAAGAGCAGAATCAGTCTCCCAGAAAAAAAAAAAAAAAACTACACCTAAGGTATAATTCATCACAAGTAAATTGACAATAAAGCAGAGAAAATCGTAACGTGCTCGAAGGCTGGTAGCCCTAAGCTTCACTAACAGACCTAGAATTTAGATAAAGTTGAGACTAAAACCTGTTCCATTACTGATAAAATAAATTTAAAAAGACAGGAAGCATGGTTCCGTACTATCCCAATGCTAGCCATAGGAAAGGGAGAATAAATGCATCTTAAGTTTGGACTTGAATGTCTCTACAGAATCAGTTTTTTATCTCCATAGGGAGACCATTCCACAAAACAGGTGCACAATAAGAGAAGGCTCTGTGGCCTGCAAACCTTTTATTTCCCCTTGGGACACAATTAGTCTTGTGCCCTAAGAACATTTTGACCTACCCTTTCGAAAATGCTATCCTGACATAGTATGAGTGATGTCATTATTAAACCAATATATAATTTGCAAGGACTTTGCAATTCTGTTGTGGATTTGGGTGACCCTGAAAAGGACTGTTGGGCATATGGAATCAGATGATCCTAAACAAAAACTGGATAACCATGTCCTGGTCTACATCATCTCTTTGCGCCATGAGCCTCTGGTAGGAACCGCCCCGAGAACCGCAGACTTTTCAGCTCCAAAATGCCATTCATCCAGTGTACATCTTTGAGTTCTGAGGCTATATATCGACGATTGGCAGGACTAGAATTAAGATGCAACTTCATGAAAATAAATGGTCTTTTCTTATATATTTGTTTTTACAATTTTTGATGCAAACATAATCTTTATTTCCTTGTAAAGGAAATTAGTGTGCATAGGAAACAATTCCATAAATTTAGGAATTCCTTTTCAACATACTTTTGTCCATTGTTTTCCTAATTTTAAGTTTTTCCAGTTTCTTCCAGTTTCAACTTGAACAACCCCCCCCCCCCCCCCCCCCCCAAAAAAAGCACCCTCAGTATGAAACTGGCATCTCTGGTGTTCAGACAGAGGTCCAGGAGTTCAAAAATATCCCTTGGATTGAGGTTGGTTCTGGTATTCTCTGAATAAAGATGTGTAAAAAAACAACAAAAAAAACAAAAAAACAACAACAAAAAAACAAACAAACAAACCTATATTCTCAAGACCATAGTGGTCCATACTTAAAAACAAATACATATTCCACTTGTTTTGAAGATTTTTTTTTTTTTTTTCACTGTTGCTGTTACATTCTGATGCCCAGCTTGGTGAACATGCTCATACAAGAGTGTAGATTTTATGTTTTTGCCTATAATACAACTTCTCCTTCTACTACTTCTACTAACCCGTTCACATTTCTAACCGTTTTTCCCCACTCGACGACACACCCGCCGAGGATCAAACTCTGGTTATTGGCGACTGTTTTGAGAAATGTGAAGTTAGCGACACCAGCAACCATAGTCAATTGTCTTCCGGGGGCCAGAGCAGGCGACATTGAAGGAAATTTGAAACTGCTGGCTAAGGCTAAGCGTAAATTTGGTAAGATTGTAATTCACGTCGGCAGTAATGACACCCGGTTACGCCAATCGGAGGTCACTAAAATTAACATTGAATCGGTGTGTAACTTTGCAAAAACAATGTCGGACTCTGTAGTTTTCTCTGGGCCCCTCCCCAATCGGACCGGGAGTGACATGTTTAGCCGCATGTTCTCCTTGAATTGCTGGCTGTCTGAGTGGTGTCCAAAAAATGAGGTGGGCTTCATAGATATTTGGCAAAGCTTCTGGGGAAAACCTGGTCTTGTTAGGAGAGACGGCATCCATCCCACTTTGGATGGAGCAGCTCTCATTTCTAGAAATCTGGCCAATTTTCTTAAATCCTCCAAACCGTGACTATCCAGGGTTGGGACCAGGAAGCAGAGTTGTAGTCTTACACACCTCTCTGCAGCTTCTCTCCCCCTGCCATCCCCTCATTACCCCATCCCCGTAGAGACGGTGTCTGCTCCCAGACCACCAATAACCAGCAAAAATCTATTTAAGCATAAAAATTCAAAAAGAAAAAATAATATAGCACCTTCAACTGCACCACAGACTAAAACAGTTAAATGTGGTCTATTAAACATTAGGTCTCTCTCTTCTAAGTCCCTGTTGGTAAATGATATAATAATTGATCAACATATTGATTTATTCTGCCTTACAGAAACCTGGTTACAGCAGGATGAATATGTTAGTTTAAATGAGTCAACACCCCCGAGTCACACTAACTGTCAGAATGCTCATAGCACGGGCCAGGGCGGAGGATTAGCAGCAATCTTCCATTCCAGCTTATTAATTAATCAAAAACCCAGACAGAGCTTTAATTCATTTGAAAGCTTGACTCTTAGTCTTGTCCATCCAAATTGGAAGTCCCAAAAACCAGTTTTATTTGTTATTATCTATCGTCCACCTGGTCGTTACTGTGAGTTTCTCTGTGAATTTTCAGACCTTTTGTCTGACTTAGTGCTTAGCTCAGATAAGATAATTATAGTGGGCGATTTTAACATCTACACAGATGCTGAGAATGACAGCCTCAACACTGCATTTAATCTATTATTAGACTCTATTGGCTTTGCTCAAAATGTAAATGAGTCCACCCACCACTTTAATCATATCTTAGATCTTGTTCTGACTTATGGTATGGAAATAGAAGACTTAACAGTATTCCCTGAAAACTCCCTTCTGTCTGATCATTTCTTAAGAACATTTACATTTACTCTGATGGACTACCCAGCAGTGGGGAATAAGTTTCATTACACTAGAAGTCTTTCAGAAAGCGCTGTAACTAGGTTTAAGGATATGATTCCTTCTTTATGTTCTCTAATGCCATATAACAACACAGTGCACAGTAGCTACCTAAACTCTGTAAGTGAGATAGAGTATCTCGTCAATAGTTTTACATCCTCATTGAAGACAACTTTGGATGCTGTAGCGCCTCTGAAAAAGAGCGCTTTAAATCAGAAGTGCCTGACTCCGTGGTATAACTCACAAACTCGTAGCTTAAAGCAGATAACCCGTAAGTTGGAGAGGAAATGGCGTCTCACTAATTTAGAAGATCTTCACTTAGCCTGGAAAAAGAGTCTGTTGCTCTATAAAAAGCCCTCCGTAAAGCTAGGACATCTTTCTACTCATCACTAATTGAAGAAAATAAGAACAACCCCAGGTTTCTTTTCAGCACTGTAGCCAGGCTGACAAAGAGTCAGAGCTCTATTGAGCTGAGTATTCCATTAACTTTAACTAGTAATGACTTCATGACTTTCTTTGCTAACAAAATTTTAACTATTAGAGAAAAAAATACTCATAACCATCCCAAAGACATATCGTTATCTTTGGCTGCTTTCAGTGATGCCGGTATTTGGTTAGACTCTTTCTCTCAGATTGTTCTGTCTGAGTTACTTTCATTAGTTACTTCATCCAAACCATCAACATGTTTATTAGACCCCATTCCTACCAGGCTGCTCAAGGAAGCCCTACCATTATTTAATGCTTCAATCTTAAATATGATCAATCTATCTTTGTTAGTTGGCTATGTACCACAGGCTTTTAAGGTGGCAGTAATTAAACCATTACTTAAAAAGCCATCACTTGACCCAGCTATCTTAGCTAATTATAGGCCAATCTCCAACCTTCCTTTTCTCTCAAAAATTCTTGAAAGGGTAGTTGTAAAACAGCTAACTGATCATCTGCAGAGGAATGGTCTATTTGAAGAGTTTCAGTCAGGTTTTAGAATTCATCATAGTACAGAAACAGCATTAGTGAAGGTTACAAATGATCTTCTTATGGCCTCGGACAGTGGACTCATCTCTGTGCTTGTTCTGTTAGACCTCAGTGCTGCTTTTGATACTGTTGACCATAAAATTTTATTACAGAGATTAGAGCATGCCGTAGGTATTAAAGGCACTGCGCTGCGGTGGTTTGAATCATATTTGTCTAATAGATTACAATTTGTTCATGTAAATGGGGAATCTTCTTCACAGACTAAAGTTAATTATGGAGTTCCACAAGGTTCTGTGCTAGGACCAATTTTATTCACTTTATACATGCTTCCCTTAGGCAGTATTATTAGACGGTATTGCTTAAATTTTCATTGTTACGCAGATGATACCCAGCTTTATCTATCCATGAAGCCAGAGGACACACACCAATTAGCTAAACTGCAGGATTGTCTTACAGACATAAAGACATGAATGACCTCTAATTTCCTGCTTTTAAACTCAGATAAAACTGAAGTTATTGTACTTGGCCCCACAAATCTTAGAAACATGGTGTCTAACCAGATCCTTACTCTGGATGGCATTACCCTGACCTCTAGTAATACTGTGAGAAATCTTGGAGTCATTTTTGATCAGGATATGTCATTCAAAGCGCATATTAAACAAATATGTAGGACTGCTTTTTTGCATTTACGCAATATCTCTAAAATTAGAAAGGTCTTGTCTCAGAGTGATGCTGAAAAACTAATTCATGCATTTATTTCCTCTAGGCTGGACTATTGTAATTCATTATTATCAGGTTGTCCTAAAAGTTCCCTAAAAAGCCTTCAGTTAATTCAAAATGCTGCAGCTAGAGTACTAACAGGGACTAGAAGGAGAGAGCATATCTCACCCATATTGGCCTCTCTTCATTGGCTTCCTATTAATTCTAGAATAGAATTTAAAATTCTTCTTCTTACTTATAAGGTTTTGAATAATCAGGTCCCATCTTATCTTAGGGACCTCGTAGTACCATATCACCCCAATAGAGTGCTTCGCTCTCAGACTGCAGGCTTACTTGTAGTTCCTAGGGTTTGTAAGAGTAGAATGGGAGGCAGAGCCTTCAGCTTTCAGGCTCCTCTCCTGTGGAACCAGCTCCCAATTCAGATCAGGGAGACAGACACCCTCTCTACTTTTAAGATTAGGCTTAAAACTTTCCCTTTTGCTAAAGCTTATAGTTAAGGCTGGATCAGGTGACCCTGAACCATCCCTTAGTTATGCTGCTATAGACGTAGACTGCTGGGGGGTTCCCATGATGCACTGTTTCTTTCTCTTTTTGCTCTGTATGCACCACTCTGCATTTAATCATTAGTGATCGATCTCTGCTCCCCTCCACAGCATGTCTTTTTCCTGGTTCTCTCCCTCAGCCCCAACCAGTCCCAGCAGAAGACTGCCCCTCCCTGAGCCTGGTTCTGCTGGAGGTTTCTTCCTGTTAAAAGGGAGTTTTTCCTTCCCACTGTAGCCAAGTGCTTGCTCACAGGGGGTCGTTTTGACCGTTGGGGTTTTACATAATTATTGTATGGCCTTGCCTTACAATATAAGGCGCCTTGGGGCAACTGTTTGTTGTGATTTGGCGCTATATAAAAAAAAATTGATTGATTGATTGATTGACTTATGTACACATACCAGCCCAGTCTCACGCTTTTTTCATGCTCTCATCACGAAATGAGCCACATTTTCGTGACATTTTTGTTGTTGTTTTACTATTTCTAACCCTAACCCTACCCTTTCTCCTAACCATAACCTAATCCTCTCCCTTCCCCTAACCCAGGGGTGGGCAATCATGTGCCATGAAGGGCCAAAGCACTGCAGGTTTTCCTTGCTACCAGTCACCTCAGCAGGTGATTTCATTAATCATCAGGTGTTTCAGCAGGTAATTTCAAGACGACCAGGTGTTTATGTTCAAGGTAGAAGCTCATCAGCAACCCACCTGCTGAGGTGATTGGTTGCAAGGAAAACCTGCAGTGTCTCGGCCCTCGTTGCCCACCCCTGCCCTAACCTTAACCATAACCCTACACTGTAAACCCGAAGAAGTTTGCAGAACTCAAAAATATTGAGGTAATCAATTGCCAGAGTATTTTTAGTACATAAACTTAAAAGTCAATTGTTTTTCAGAACTTAAAAGTTTAGATTACATGGTAGTTGCACCTCATGATTACAATTAACTTAAAGTATTCATTAAGTAAAAGTAAGTCCCTTCGGTTGCTCCCTTATTACTCTCGGGGTTGCTACAGCAGATCCAAGGTAGATTTGCATGTTGAATTGGTTTTATGCCAGATGCCCTTCTTGACGCAACTCCACATTACATCGGGAAATGTGGGAGGGGTGGAGTTTGAATCCGGAACCTTCTGCACGAATTCAGGTGCACTAACCACTTCGCCACTACCCCTGCTGAAGTGCTTATTTGAGTTGAGTTGATTTAATATTTTCATATTTTCAAAAACATGTGTGCTTTCATATCATCCCTCACCACACCCACCATATGTTGCTGACATCATACACATGCAGTAATGTTAATGTTATACTTTGAAGTTTTGCTTACTTAATATACAATTTGTTCAAGTCAATCAAAAATTCTGAGTTTAATTTACTAAAAAGCAAGACCATATTACACAAAATTGAAATATTTAAGTAGAATGTTGTTTATTTTTAACTTTGGGTTTACACTACTTAATCTATTTAATTTATTTGAACATTTGGGTTTACAGTGTACCGACACACACCCCCCCCCCCCCCCCCAATCACACCACATTGATACTGTCATGAAATGAATTTGTGCTCCCATCAGGAAAAGTGCTACATTTTCATGACAGGAGCATCACAAACTAACAGATTTATTTACTTTCTTGTGATGCCATCACGAAATGGGATGAGATTAGGTTGACACAGACCGAAGGCTGAGAAAGGAAAGAAAGCAAAAAGACAAGAAGTCAAACCACACAAGGCAAAAGGTAAACTAAAAAGAAAAGCATTTTAGTAAAATTGAATTAAGGACAAACAAATTCAGCTGATATGAGATATGTGGAGTGTAGAGAGCAGCTAAAACTGAAAAAGATCATTTCATCCCATCATTCCCAGAGGCTTTTCTGAGAAGATGTGGGCAAATCTGAACACAATCTAACATGCTCTACTGCTAAAAACAGTAGTCAGATAAAGAAAAGTGAAAAAAACAGACAATGGAAAGTGAGAAACCTGGACACCCTGAGTTCAGGTTGGATTGATGGATGTTTGATAGATGTACTCGTATATTGTCTTTTTTTTTTTTAACTCAGTTCTGCTATCTTTCTGTATGCTATTGTATGTTAGACTCTTTGTGTGTAAGGCCTCAGTGGCTTAATCGTTTTCAATGTCTGAACATCTGAATCACAGTCGCGCTGAATAATGTTGAACTGTTTTTGCTTTTTTTTTTTTTTTTTGCTTCAAGCAGAGCTGAAGCAAGCAGAGCTGATTTGTCTTTGCAGTCTTTGTCACAACCTGACAAACATGGTTATTTTACTCATCTCTGTGTGTATTTTGTCATCTTCAGTCCTGCATAACTTTAAATATTCTACACTAGATCAATAATCTAAAAATGCTTTAATATTTAGTGTTTGTGTGTGTGTGGGGGGGGGGGGGGGGGGGGGGTGTTGAGAGTGCAAATTTTTGAGGTCACAATGATATTTCCTTCCAACTGTTGATACATTTTCTCCTGGTTATGCCAGACAACCTCTCAAAGGAAATTGTGTGAAAATCAGAAATCAACTAAAAAAAAAAAAAATATCTTGATCCACATATGTTAGAGAAAACCAAGGTGTTCCCTGGCACAGCTGTAAGAGCTGTGGTATACAGTGAGGAAAATAAGTATTTGAACACCCTGTGATTTTGCAAGTTCTCCCACTTAGAAATAAGCAGGGGGACACGCCTGGCACTGCAGGATTTGAGTCCCTCTCTGCGTAGTGTGTATAGCCTTTGTTACTTTAGTCTCAAGCTCTCTGCAGGTAATTCATCAGGTCCCTCCACTGTTCACTGTTTTCCTGATCATTTTGACCCCACGGGATGACATCTTGCATGGAGCCCCAGATCGAGGGAGATTATCAGTGGTCTTGTATGTCTTCCATTTTCTTACAATTGCTCCCATAGTTGATTTATTCACACCAACCTGCTTGACTATTGTAGATTCACTCTTCCCAGCCTGGTGCACATCTACAATTTTCTTCCTGGTGTCCTTCGACAGCTCTTTGGTCTTTGGAAATTACAGACCTCTCTCATCTTTCTAAGTAGGAGAACTTGCACAATCCTGGGGCTGACTAAATACTTTTTTACCCCACTGTACATCCACTTTGTGCAAAGCAAAGCTCCCCAGAGCATGATGCTACCACCATCATTCTTGACAGTTGGTACAGTGTTCTTAGGTTTGAAAGACTCACCTTTACTTCTGAAAACACACCTCTTGCCATTGTGGCCAAATACATAACTCAGACCATAAAACGTTTCTCCAGAATTAATTTTGCTTGTCCATGTAGGCAGCTGCAAATTTTAGTCAAGCTTGAAGGTGTTTATTTTGAAACGGGTGCTTCTTTCTTGGTCAGCACCCTTTCAATCCATGGTGATGCAAAACATGCTTAGCTGTGGACAATGACACTGGTGTTGTAGTATTTTCCAGGTCACAGCGGGCCTGACCCTTGGTGGTTCCTGAACATCCTAAACAATTTGGTCTCATCTGAGGGTGACAGTTTAGGTCTTCTTCCAGACCTTAGCAACGTTTCGACACATCTGACTAACTTGTACTTACATACAAGTGTTTGAACTGATGATCTTGGAATCTGCACTTGTTTAGAAATGGTTCCAAGATCTTCACACAGTTTCCTGGGCTTTCCCATTGTTCTGAGTATTGATCAATGCAATGATTATTGTCAAACACATCCTTTTGATGCTTCAAAGAGAAACTACCAGTTGTAGCCAATCATGATCACGAATAAGGAGTTAATAGGCCTTGTCTTTGTCATGTTAAAAGACATTGTAGAACATTCAGTACCAGTTATTGAGAGTGGATGTTGGTATAATTATGACCCTGTGTGGATTAGAGAAGCTCCAAAATAAATTCAAACTTGTGCAACCAGTTCTTGTTTATTAAAGTCATAAATGATGTTTGCTGCACGCTAATTCAGTCCTGGCAAAACAATGGTTCAAAGGCATTAAAAGACCAAAATTAACATTAAATTCATGCCCATGATGAGTGTTTGTAAACTTCAGACCATGAGGTGCATTCAAAATGTATCCTTCCTTGGACTGTGAAAAATACAATTTTTCACCTGGTGGACTGTTCCTCTTTGAAGTCGTCTCCTTGAGACTGCACATACTTCTTCCAGTGGTTCTGCTATTGTTGGAAGTATTTCTGGAAGGCATTTTTTTTTAATGTGTCCAGCTAGGCCATCAGATTGTGTATGATGTCTTCTCACAACCCTTTTAATGTTTTGATCTCGGGGAACAGCCAAAAATCAGAGGGATAGCAGGGAGCCTGACGAATCACAGGAAGATTGTGTTTTAGCCAGGAAAGACTGAATCAGCTGAGCATAATAGACAGGTGCCACCCGCAGATCTGGTTGCTTGCAGCACATAGCAACACGATAATACTCCATTAATATTTGACCCTTCTGGTGCATACTCATAATGCACCACCCCATGGGAGTCAAAGAAAATGGTCAACATGACTAATGAATTGCAGTGCTCAACAAAAATATGAAACATCCTCTTAACTGTCTTCTACAACTTTAATACTGTGCGCTGATGTCTTTATGTAAAAAACAAACAAACTCTTATTTCAGTTTTGTGCTTACAACTAAACTCCAAATTGATGTACAGCCTCCACATGCATTGGGAAAGCATATACCTCTACCATGCTAATATTAGTCAACCATTATTAGTTTTGCTAACCAACAAAGGAGGAGAATAATACTTCCGTCACACTAGAGCACAAATTGCATGAATGCCAATATGAATTGACATTTGAACTACATTTGTGCAATTCGTGCTGCATTCAAATGCCTCGAACAGCATTCCTACAGCAGTTGGCACATTTGTGTCACTCGTGCTGGAAAACATCCGAACGGCGATGGAGTCAGTCATACTGCATTTGTACTGCCGTGGAATGGACATTCAAATGTCATTTGTGCAATTCAACCTACAGTCGAACTGAATTCAACCTGCAGCACGAATTGCACGAATGCTGTACGAATTGATAGATAGGTTGATAGATAGATTTATTGTCATTACAACTGGAATGGAATTGCTTCCCACACAATCACCTCAGACAAAATACAGTTAATCCACAATTATTACAAGTTGACCCTAATAATGGCACACATCAGAATTAGAACACCCATACATATACATTTGATTGTTTATGTACGCTTAACTTTAAGACAGTCCTTCATCCAAATTGAGGCAATGTAAATGTGGGGGGGTCAGCAGTGTCCCGCGCAGCCACGAGCTCAGGGGGAGTGGCAAGGTGGAGGGGTGGAAGAGGTGGGGGGCGAGATGGGGCGTGCGTCATGAGTGCAGATGAGATGAGTTCATATCAGACAGTTGAGTATGTATCAGTTTCTGTCAGTGTGTGCATAATGGCTAGAGCTGCCAAACTGACTGTCGGGGAGGGCAGAAGATAAGAGGGCAGCCGAATGGTTCACCAAGGCCGTAGAAATTCTTCTGGAGGAAAACAGCGGGGTGTTTTGACCTTCGGAGGCTGATAAACCTGCCATGTTTAGGGTTGAGCAGAGAAACACAACTGCAGCTCCTGTAACCAACCAAATCCAATTTATGAGTATTCCTTGGTCTCCAACATCTTCCTTTGCAAGGTGTACATTTGCTCCGAGATGTTATCCAACTTATGTCTGAGTTCAAGGGTTAACGCAGTCTGAGAATGTATCGCCTTGCCCAACTCATTATTTATGACAGACAGGTGAGGAGTCATCGTTCTGGTAACAGCCATTTTACCAATTCTCTGGTAGGTCAGGGCAGCACATAAACCAATAAGTACAAGCCCTCTCACGATCAAACCAAATATAAATAAATCTTCAACGTCCTCCACAGAGAGTGGTGCCAAGCACACAACATGCCATTTCTCCCAGGCATCAAGAACATAGCCCAGAGGGTAGGTTCCATCTGGGCACGCAGGGTCCCCCAGCCCCGATTTCCTTTTTGAAAAACGGTGTCAATAGTATTCAGAGACCAGTTGATCAATTTCATGGTTAATTCAATATAGTTTGAAGAATTTCACAGTCCGGTGAAGTAGGGACTTTGAAGGTTGGAGCAGAAATACAGGAAGAGAGAGGAGAGAGGAGGAGATGCGACCACCCTCACCGGAGTCCCAAGCCTGAATGACATTTGATATTCAAATGACGTGTGCAATTCATGCTGCATTCGAACTGGGCAATATTTATACAGAGGTCATACTGCTGTGTGGCTGCTTGCTTGAATAACATTTGAACTGGCATATGAACTGGCATCCAAAATAGCAACCCACCAGGATTTGGAGCAGTATGATCATGTCGGCATGCCCCAAATGTGCTCCAAATGAGCTGAACACTCCCCCATTGCATCCTGTTCAATGCACAAAGGAAATATTGTGCATGTGAACATTGCACAATCACACTGAAAATACTCTGTGTGTCACAGCAAGTCGGCGCTTCTCCCTGACGTGTTGATGTGCACTGCGGCTCTGTGCACAGGGTCTAACAGCCATGATGATATGATAATACAGGTGAATCCTCTGACACATGAGGTGGACTGACAATGGATGTGTGATTACATGCTCATTCTGGACGTTCCACCACGATCACAGATGCTGTGAGTCAGTGCGTTTGACGCGTCAACACGCACTGTGGCCGATGTGAAAGGAGCTTAAGGGACTTGATTTGCTATTCTGGCTAAAAAGAGAAGTAATAGCCCCCATGAAAGGACTAAAACCTCATAATACTACCACATTTTGCAACCTAAAAATTTCACCAAGTAACTATTTTCAGTCTAGTGTTTTGTTGTCTTTGTCTACAATACATTTAGCCTTCAACCTTTGTGTTGAAGTACATTAAACTGCCTAATGTAGCAGAATCATAGCCTGCAGCATATGCAAGACGACTGCTGTCAGTTCAATCAGTAATGCCTGTTTTCAGGATTCTATGAGGATAAAGACTCCATTTTCATTTGTGATTCATTCTCATGCAAAGAGCTGCATAGATTTTTTTCCTCCATAGACTGTAAATGCAACAATTACTCAACAATATAACTACTAGTATAATTAGAGATTAAGAGCTCTAGTCTCAATGCAGTTCTCAGTGGAGCCAGATTTCTAAACCTTTGACTAATATGAGCTGTAATTCTTCCCTCACATACTAATTATGAAAAATAATTAATTGGTTGCAGTTTACTTTCCTGAAGCTGTGGCAAAGATGCTGAGACAAGCCCAGCAAAGAGGACACAAACTGTCAACAGGTGTTCTCTATTGCCAGAATGTCAGTGAAGAGTCACTGACACCTGCGCTTCTCCATCTGGAGAAGTTGTATTGTCAAGGGGGTTTTGGTTTCGTGTGTGTGTGTGTGTGTGTGTGTGTGTGTGTGTGTGTGTGTGTGTGTGTGTGTGTGTGTGTGTGTGTGTGTGTGTGTGTGTCTATTAGTTTATTTGTCAACAGGTTATCTCAAAATGACCTGGACAGATTTCAGTGAAATGTAATGAAGATATATTCTGGGCCTTTGGCAGAGGAATAGTTAGTTGATCCTGATTTTTGCAATACTGCAAACAGGATTGCAAAAACCTTGAACCTCAAGATACAGATACTGACAGACACAGATGCAGAGCACACAATCTTCTTCTTGCAGTTCACAGATCAAACACAAGTGTTTAAGATCAAAGATCATTATCAAAGTTCAGCAATCATAATATAAGAGTGTTCAATTATCAGCAAACATACTCTCACCACAGTGTATATATAAATATGGTGTATTTATGATGTTCCTTTGGTAGAAACCCAGAATTTTTAAATACCTTGGAGTAACTTCATCAACATCTACTGTAAGCCGTGTTGAAAGCTGTGGGCAGGCATATAGAGGTACATTTTATGCCCTACAAGGTGTCGGACTTTGCAAGACAGGCTGCAGTGCAGATACGGTCACTTATGTCTGGAACACACCAATTAGACCAGTGCTGACCTATGGTATCCATTGTGTACATATGTCTAAGCAGTCATTAAGGTTTCTAGAAAAGATACAGTTGCAGCTGTTGAAATTATGTCTAGGAATACATAAACACTGTCATAATACACCTGTATTTAATGCCTTAAGAGTAACATTGAAACCACTCTGGATATTGCTTATGTGGAACTGTTGAGGATTATTTTTTAGATCTGGTTCAAAGCTAGCTAGTTTTTCTACTCCATTGTTGAATTTGCACTTATGTGATTATTCCAGTCTGAGGAATCTCATCCCAGATGCTCGTTAACTATGCTGAAAATATGCAATATCTCCTGTCTAATATTTGTTAGATATGATATTCAGTATATTCTTATTTTTTGATGTCTTCAATGATCAAGCACAGTGTTCTTGAAAATTTAACTATACATTATGATAACATGCTGGAAAGAATTTCACAGAAAGCATGCCTTGAAATGAGATTTAATCAGGGCAGTTGTGCTGATTCCAAAATCATTGCATGTGTAAAGTATGAAATTGTATAATATTGTCTTCAACAGTGCGCCTAGTGGTGAATGTTCAAAACACTAGAGCAGCTTCATTATGCACTGAAACTGAGGCAAAGTGGAGGTGATCAAATCTACCTGACACATTTGGCATGGGCCTCTATGTGATTGTGATGGCCGTATGAGGCCTCATGAAGCATATGCTGTTTAATTCTAAGCCCACTAGATAAGATAAACTTTATCAATCCCATAACGGGGAAAATCATTTGTTGCAGCAGCAAACATTACTAAAAACTGGTGATGGTGGTCACTTTTCAAAAAAAGACTTCAAAGCACAATGTGCGTCATCTATTTGACTACACGAGGCCTCATTTAGCCATTACTACTATTTGAATATGTTGGAATGAACTGCAAGTGAATGAGAGATGCACAAGTAGAGAGGAGTGGACTGGTGGTTGAGAAATCAATTGTTCCCGTTTGTTAAAAAGACAATGACAACATGGAAAATAATGTCAGAAATGGAATTAAACTTGGCAGATTTTTTTACTGACAGGTGAGGCTTGGCATTCAATGTCCATGACCTGCCAATGGATGATTATTGATCAATTCATCAATGGTCAGTTTTCATTATTTTTGTTCCTTCCCCTTGTAGGTTACACTCAATTGCAGCCTGCCTCAGTTTTACGATAAGACTGTTAAACCCACAGAGCAATTAATTTATCTCATCTGTAGTCTTCCTCAGAGTAATCGGTTGGGTGATTATTTGAGTCAGTTAATGTCATTTGTGTAAAATTGGCATTAGCTGATTAAAATGCTCATGATGCTAATTAGAAAAGAAAAGAAAAATGTATGCAAAAGGTTTGAAACAGTAAATCCAGTTCTATTCAAGACTGCCACAGCAAAGCTCAGAGCTTAGCTTCATTACAGGAACTTGGCTGCATGTTTTTTTTTCTGGCTGCAGTCAGAGGGAACCTTTCAGTCAGAGTGTGATAAAAACTGATGAGACATGAAGCAAGAATCATATGCCATACGTGTAAAATTGTAGCTGCCTTCAATGCCTTATACACCTGTTACTCCAACTATTTGCGCACACCAGCGGCTGAAAGACAGAGTGTGCCCTGTGAGAGCCCATTTGAATCCTCTCATGGCAGGTGTCAGCCAAATTCCAGGACACACACGCACATCTAACACCGCTCGTTTGGCATTTAGAAAATGTGTGGTCATTCGCACTATTACCATGAAAACAGTCAGCAGACAATCACTGTCGAGCTGGATGTGAAATTTGTGTAAGTGCCCCCACAAGTGTGGCGTGAAAGCAACACACATGTGGTGCATGTGTCTCTCATGTGTGCAAGTGTGTCACGCCCTCCCTACTCCCTCCAACACATGTGGCATGCCGGGTGGGGCACACTTGCATAAAATGCTGACATGTATGTACAGATCTGATCACATGGGGGCCAGACAGCGAGGTCTGAGCGCACACAGCAGAGGGAGGAGCCTGACCACATAACATAGAGACACATTGGTCTGGGCGCTGAACAGACGGGGGGGGGGGGGGGGGCTGTCTGCTTACAGCAGCTGCTGTTGTCATCTGTCCTCCTGGACGTCCCAGCTGGAGAACACCTATTGTGTTTAGAAGGACATGAACTTGCAACTTCCCTGCGTGAGCCGCGTGTCTCTGCTTGCTATCCTCACGTGGAAATTCATAAAAACATATATCGCTTCTGCGACTCGCTGGAGAGCGCACACATTGACAGGCTGGTCCAGCTGGAATGGACCGTCAGTTGATATGGACACGCAGCAGGCGATCTGAATGTCATGTCTGTCTGACAGAACATGCGTGTCCTGTGAGCGGCCCACTGCAGGACCATATGACAAGCCAACAGTACGACAAATACACCACTTTCAGTCGCGTATCAGCAGAAATATGCCATAACAAACTAATGTTTGGTCAGTTATCACAGCACTTTTTTCTCTTTTTTAAAAAATACATTAATCTGCTTGTTGATTTTAGCCATTTCATGCTGCCGTTGTAAGACATTGACTGTAGCGCAGTGGCAAGTTTCTGTCTGGTAATAGGAGCTTACAGATTCGAATCCCGTGAGTGGCATTTAACGTGAGTGGTAATTAAGGAGTGTTATTTAACTGCGGGGTTCTATTTTGCATCCACTTTTATGTATTATTTACATCAACCCAGTGATATTCACTAATATACAGCTGGTTTTTATTTTTTTCCATATCAGCGGCACGATGTGATGAAACATGTCTCAGCTGCTTGCACTGTGTTCCTACTTGCACGACACCATTGCATGTGTGATACCGTCACAGCGACATCGTGCATGGCAGCTTGATGTTTGCGTGGTTTGCTCATACAAGCTGTTCCGCTGTGACTCGCCCTGATTTGTACCTATTCATACTATGCTTGAAGGGGCCCTATGAAACAGCAAATACCATCACAACTTGCACTGCAACTTTTTTGTAAAAGCTGTCACAATATCATAAAATACCAAGACATTGCAGCAGCGTATTATAAAAATTAGAAGTGAAAAAAAAATAACGTTGGAACTCCTCCCTGCATCGCATGCATCCCCTGCATCAGTTTCCCCATTCCATGATGAGACATCAATGCTGGATAACTACATTACAAGAGAGAAATGCTAAGGGTACCACTTGTGTACCACCGGAATGACTTTGTGTCAAGCAAATGGTAACATAGATGACACAAGTTAACCTGAAAAATTGAGCATCATAATGTTTAACTTAGGTTGACCTGCTTCTTTTATGTGTATCACTGTGTAATAGTTTGGATTGTGTGTACTTTTATCTTATCTTTTATCTATATATTGATTTATTTTGTTATTAATTTTGTTATCACTGTACAGCGCTCCATATGTACTGTGTTTCCAGAATGTTGATTTATTGTGTTGTTTTAGTGTGTCAAATTTCTGGTTCAGTGTGAGAGGATTACTTTTGTGGTAGGAGTAATTTTGATTCTTTGTTGTGGAATTTTTCCATATTTCTATAATTTTTAGTTCAATTCAGTTCATTTATATGGTACTAAATCATAGCATAAGTCAGCGTAAAGTGCTTCACAAGGATATGTTTTGACCCTACCCACCCCTCTGATCAAGCACATACATAAGCAACAGTGGGAAGGGAAAGCCCCCTTTGGTCATTTTGTATTGTAGGAAGAAACCTCAAGCAAACCAGATTTAGAGGTGTGACCATCTGCTTTGACCATACTACTAATAAAACAAACAAAGTACAACAAAGAATTCTTAAACATGCAAGACAGAGATGATGAAACTAAGTGTAGTATCTCAGTGGGCTGTGACTTTTAGGGCAGTATTTGGAGACACAAATGAGTGAGAACATGCAAAGTAGCAACAATTTTTCAGTTGGAATTTCAATGTATTTAATTTATATAGCACCAAATCACAACAAAGCTGCATCAAGGTGCTTCACACAAGTAAAGTCTATCTTTGCCAACCCCCAGACTAAGCACACAGGTGACAGTGGCAAGGGAAACTCCTTCTGATGATGTTTTTCAATTCAATTTCAATTTATTTTCTTTTATATAGTGCCAAATCACAAAAGAGTTGCCTCAGGGTTCTTCACACAAGTAAGGCCTAACCTTACTAACCCCCAGAGCAGCAGTGGTAAGGAAAAACTCTCTCCGAGGAATAAACCATAAGGAGACCAGACTCAGGCGAGTGACCCACTGGTTAGGCCATTCTAACAGTAAGGACCTGGTCCCACTGGCATTTAGGAGGATTTGCGTATGGATTGCGCACAAAATTGCTTCATATTCACTTAACATCCGCAATATGCATGAAACATGCTTGTATGAGTTGGCCAACATCCGCACATGTCCGTAATTATCCGCAGAGGGACGTTTTTCTGTTGCCAGGATTTTTGAGCTGCACAAAATTTTGGCTGCAGATGACATCCGCCTTACAAAGTCCATACATACTCAATACATACACAAACATACTCAATCTATGCGCTGTATATTCACCGTCATCTGCTGATATCTGCAACTGACAGGGATTTGCGGCTTGGCAGCGGACTGGGACAGTGTATAAAATGGATATTTTGCAACACGCCCTTCATTGTCCTGATTTTGTCTTGCCGTGTTACGAACCCTGTTCTGTTGTCTGCGACCATGTCTCTTGCCTCATCCCGGTTGTCTGTGTTTGCTCGTGACTCTGAATTCTGCTTGTTTATGACTGCATCTCAGCCTGACCCTTCTTGTACCTCTGCCTCGCTGACTGATTACATGTGTACTGAACCTGATGCTGAAATAAAAACCATGCATTCTGTTACACCCAAGTCAAGTCTGGGAGTCTGTATTGCGGGTCCAACCGCTCCTGGTGCCAGGCTGCCGCCCGGACTGACATCCTGGCACTCACTTCTAAATTCAAGATGGCCTTCACAGGCGATTTATTTAGAATAGAGTTACATAGCAAGAAAATTTCATTGCCTTTGAGCTACCTCTAAAAATTAATTTATACAAACAAAATTTTACACAGTATGTTTTCTCATCAATTGGAATCCATTCAGGGGTCGGAGTATTAAATTTCAAAACTGCAAAATAAGGACCACCATACTGTGATGGTTGCAACTGTTGAATGACTGATATGATCCACAGATGATGATCTGCAACTCACCTGTGCTCTGAAGTGTCCGTTCACCAATGCAACTGAATATGCAGAATGTTTTCACCTGTTTGCGAGTGGATGTGTGAAGGTGCCCTTCTCTCAGTTCTGACTGCAGGAGGTTTTGTAGTTCACACCTTGTCAGAAAACTTTACCACTGACATTTCCACAAATGCATGTGGAAGACACACATCACCTGCTTCCAAACAAAGCCTGAGAATGGACGGTGGGAGTACGAGAAGAAACTGAGTGGAAGGGAGGTCCCCTAAATCACACTTCCTCTAATCTATCCCTTCTCTCCTTCACTCTGGCCATCTCTTGGAAGCAGGGAGAATCGGTTTTAATGGTTTGTCAAATAATGCCTTTCTCCTTCACAGTGGGCTGGTGATGCTGTGTTTGTGCTCACTAGGTGTTCATGTGTTTTTGTGTGGAAGCTTGCCCTACTTTAGCCCAGTGCTTTTCTATGTTGATAGTGCCCATAGCACTGGATTATACGCTTTTCAGTGTGGTTAAACACACATACTCACACTCACAAAACAATGCATGCAGACACACACTCGCATGACAGTACAAATATGTATGTGCACCTAAGAGGTGTAATGTTCTTTTGTAGCTATAAGTGTACTCCCGCACAGACCATACAGTAGTGTTCAGAATAATAGTAGTGCTATGTGACTAAAAAGATTAATCTAGGTTTTGAGTATATTTCTTATTGTTACATGGGAAACAAGGTACCAGTAGATTCTCACAAATCCAGCAAGACCAAGCATTCATGATATGCACACTCTTAAGGCTATGAAATTGGGCTATTAGTAAAAAAAAAAAAAAAAGTAGAAAAGGGGGTGTTCACAATAATAGTAGCATCTGCTGTTGATGCTACAAACTCAAAACTATTATGTTCAAACTGCTTTTTTTAGCAATCCTGTGAATCACTAAACTAGTATTTAGTTGTATAACCACAATTTTTCATGATTTCTTCACATCTGCGAAGCATTAATTTTGTTGGTTTGGAACCAAGATTTTGCTTGTTTTCTATTGTGCTTGGGGTCATTGTCTTGTTGAAACACCCATTTCAAGGGCATGTCGTCTTCAGCATAAGGCAACATGACCTCTAAAAGTATTTTGACATATCCAAACTGATCCATGATACCTGGTATGCGATATATAGGCCCAACACCATAGTAGGAGAAACATGCCCATATCATGATGCTTGCACCACCATGCTTCACTGTCTTCACTGTGAACTGTGGCTTGAATTCAGAGTTTGGGGGTCGTCTCACAAACTGTCTGCGGTCCTTGGACTCAAAAAGAACAATTTTACTCTCATCAGTCCACAAAATATTCCTCCATTTCTCTTTAGGCCAGTTGATGTGTTCTTAGGCAAATTGTAACCTCTTCTGCACATGTCTTTTATTTAACAGAGGGACTTTGTGGGGGATTCTTGCAAATAAATTAGCTTCACACAGGCGTCTTCTAACTGTCACAGCACTTACAGGTAACTCCAGACTGTCTTTGATCATCCTGGAGCTGATCAGTGGGTGAGCCTTTACCATTCTGGTTATTCTTTTTTCCATTTTGATGGTTGTTTTCCATTTTCTTCCATGCATCTGTTTTTTTTTTTTTTTTTTTTTTGTCCATTTTAAAGCATTGGAGATCATTGTAGATGAACAGCCTATAATTTTTTTGCACCTGCATATAGGTTTTCCCCTCTCCAATCAACTTTTTAATCAAACTACGCTGTTCTTCTGAACAAAGTCTTGAACACCCCATTTTCCTCAGGCTTTCAAAGAGAAAAGCATGTTCAACAGGTGCTGGCTTCATCCTTAAATAGGGGACACCTGATTCACACCTGTTTGTTCCACAAAATTGACAAACTCACTGACTGAATGCCACACTACTATTATTGTGAACACCCCCTTTTCTACTTTTTTTACTAATAGCCCAATTTCACAGCCTTAAGAGTGTGCGTATCATGAATGCTTGGTCTTGTTGGATTTGTGAGAATCTACTGAATCTACTGGTACCTTGTTTCCCATGTAACAATAAGAAATATACTCAAAACCTGGATTAATCTTTTCAGTCACATAGCACTACTATTATTCTGAACACTACTGTATATAATATGTGCACTTAAAAAAGCATTGGAGTATGTCTCAGTTAACAGCTTTTATGTTAGCACTTGTGTTTGCACACTCAGTGAGCCACACTGAAGTGGGATTTTATTTTATTTTGTGTGTTTTTATTTGTTAATTCTTGGTAGGAACAATTGGAACTGTTGTGATTTGGTATATCTATGCACGCTCCAGTAATAGTTGCTCACATGTAATAACTTTGATTGTTGCCTGATTGTAGTGTACAACAAAATGCAATACAGAGTGACAGAAAAGATGAAAGTTTAGTTCTTTTTTGATGCCCATACAAAAAATAAATAAACTGAAGAATCTTGTGTTTTGTTGTTGTTACCATGTAGTGGATTCATCTCGGGTTTCACCAGTGCATCTAATATGGTTTGAGTTATGTGAAAAAAGTGAAAATTGTATAAACTGTATACAACTCAGAAAATTTAATTCCAAAAATACCATCACTTTTACTAGGCCGTTCAGAGATCGTATACCTCTGCCAGTGTAAATCATGCTCTGTTCTATAATGCATGTTCCTTGGTGTTTCTAGCATTGTCATCTTACAGTGAGTGAATTAAGAACATCTTCAAAGACAACATATTCACGTGATCAAAACTACTTTGACCCAGTTATGAATGAAATGTTAAAAGGTATTGCGCCACATGTGAATCAGAATAAACAGTTTAAGCACCATCTTCCACCCAACATCTGGCAGGCCATAGTGTAGTGCATAATGTAACACAGGTGTCATTATTCCTGTACAAGTGATGCATGTGTCATTTTCACACCTTACATCCATGTCATGGATGTAACAGTTAATGTTGCTCTCATTTGTGAATTTGTGGCTGTGTTGCTGTGGAAAAGAGTTGTGGTCAGATTTTATTTTTGGTTTTTGGTTTCCTTGCAAATTATGGAGTCCTTCATTTTAAACAGGTCCTGGGCATGTTGTGGTAAAAGTTTATTATTATTATTATTTTTTTTACTTTAAACACAATTTGGAGTATGATATAATAAATCAAGTCCCAAAATGTTAAAATATGCAAACACACAAACAATGGATTTGTTGGCTCACAATGTGGTTTCTTACTAATAATTCTTATAGCTTTCTTTTGAAGTAGAAATATAGGATTTGTATTCATTTTGTAGCTGGTTCCCCGAACTTCAAGGTAGGTAGGTCATGTAGGAAACAAGTAATGAATGATATAAGGTAACTAATGAGTGTTGGGAGAGGAAGTCTTGTGCTTTACACAAAATTGCACTGACTTTTGACATTTTAGATTTAACATAATTTACTTGTTTTCCAACTTAGTTTATCATCAATAAAGACCCCAAGAGCAACTGCAGCTGCTCATACTGTGTTCCATGGGATGAGGTGCACCACATTGCACTGCTGATGTAGAGGAAAATAAAATAAAACCAGCTGTATAATTGGTGAATATCACTTAAATATCACAGTTAAATAACCCTGTGACATTCAGATTGCTTGCTGTGTGTCCAAATGAACTGATGGTCTGTTTCTCCAGCCCATTGCAAAGCAGTATATGTTTTTATGTATTTCCACACAAGCACACACATACACATGTCTGTCAAAATATGGGACGTGTGCTGCAGCTGTGATGTCCAGCACTGGAGATGTCTCAACAGCTGTGGGCAGTCAGCCACAACCCCTGTCCTGTCCAGACAAAGATGTCACTCTGTGATCAGATAAGAGATGCCTCGCCTGGGGGGGGGGTGCAAAACACACGCACAGATGTGTTAGGGGAGAGTGGAGGCACGCAAAACACATGCACATATGTTGTGATGGGAGGCAACACTGTGGCACGCCACATGTACACTCGGCAACTTCACAGTCTTGGGGCACTTGGACAAATTTCACTGCCAGCAATCAGTGATTGTATGCTAACTGTTGTCATGTCAATAGTGCAAATGGCCACACATTTTCTAAGTGCCATGCAAGCGGTGTTACATGTTCATGTCTGTCACCTGGAATTTGGTCAAAACCTGCCACGAGAGGGTTTGATGGGCTCGCTCATTCTGTCTTTCAGCCGCTGCTATGCACAAATAGTTGTAGCAACAGGTGTATGAGGTGCATACAATTCCTGCTTCATGCGCACTTTATGCACAAATCGACCAAATTCGCACTATGCGTGAAGGGGTTCTAAGTCTGGAAAAAAAATTTACCAACGGTATATTGCTTGTTTTCAATTGCATTTGTGATATGTTTCTTATATCAATTATCGATAATGAAGTAGGATTTTCCAATCCAGTGAGTGTTGGAGGTCACCAGCCGATGATGAGATGATGAGATGATGAGACCCTGAGCCCACCAAACCAGAAACCCTCCATTCCCCTGACTACGCCTCGCTATCCTGTCCATGAATATCACAAACAGGATTGTGACAAGGCGCAGCCCTGGCAGAGGCCAACCTCCACTGGAAACAAGTCTGACTTACTGCTGAGCATCCGAACACAGCTCTCACTTTGCGAGTACAGAGATTGGATGGCCCTGAGAAGGGACCCCCTCACTCCATACTCCCACAGCACGTCCCACAGTATTTCCGGGGGTACCCGATCAAACATCTTCTCCAAGTCCACAAAACACATGTAGACTGGGTGGGCATACTCCCAGGCAACCTTTAGGATCCTTGTGAGAGTGAAGAGCTGGGCGCTTTCTTTTCCAGAACCACGATGGAACCCGCATTTTTCCTCTTCAATCAGAGGTTTGACTATCGGCTGAACCTTCCTTTCCAGCACACTAGAGTAGACTTTACCAGGGAGGCTGAATAGTGTGATACCCCTGTAGTTGGCACACACTCTCTGGTCCCCCTTTTTAAATATGGGGACCACCACCCCAGTTTGCCACTCCTTGGGCACTGCCCAAGACATCAATGCAGTGTTGACGAGACATCTCATCCAAGACAATCCCTCCACACCCAGAGCCTTCAGCATTCCTGGACGGATCTCATCAACCCTGGGCCTTGCCATTGCATAGTTGTTTGACTACCTCAGTGACTTACACCAGGGAAATTGATGAAAATCCTTCATCAGCTTCCAGCTCTGCCCCTACTATAGAGGGTGCTCCGGTCTGATGCAGGAGTTCCTCAAAGTGTTCCTTCCAGTGCTGGATTATGTCCTTAGTTGATTCTGTGTAGGCTGTCAGTTGTCCAGGTGGTTTCCATAGTAGAGAAGCTTGAATCTTCGACTGGACTGGGTTGCTTCACGCGAGGACGTTTTGCTTCAAATCGCAGAAGCTTCCTCAGCTAAAATTCTTGCTCTGGTAGTCTGACTTCTGTCTTGACTCTTGTAGAGAAGAATAAACAGAAGCCACAAAAGCTGGAGTTTTAAACCTAACCAGACCCCTCCTACCGAGAGGCAGACTGCTATAGGCTAGTTACTAAACAATAGCTCTAATTAGCACCTAATGTGCTCTAGTTAGCACCCTCCTAATGACAGGGCAGCTGCTCTCCTAATGATGGGACGGGCGACTCTCCTGATGACGTGAATGACTCATTACCATGAACAAAAGACTGAAACTGCTTTGACCTCAGTACCCCATTGTAAACAGGGGACAAAGTGTGTCTCAGACCCCCTCCCCGGTTAAGGCTGGGTTTCAACTGTTTCACATAGAATGCCTCCTTGACCCCTCTCTCAAACCATTTCTTCTCTCTGGCTAAGATTTTAACTTCCTTGTCCTCAAACGTGTGGTTAGTGTCTTTAAGGTGGAGATGAACTGCAGACTGAGGTCCACTGGTGCCCTCTCTGCGGTGCTATAGCCTTTTGTGTAAAGGTTGCTTAGTCTCACCTATGTAGTGTTCGTTACAGTTTTCCTGACATCTGATAGAATACACTACATTGCTCTGTTTGTAACTAGGGATCCTGTCCTTAGGGTGAACTAATTTCTGTCTCAAGGTGTTAACAGGTTTAAAGTAAACTGGGATTTTGTGCTGTCTGAAGATCCTCTGTAGTTTTTCCTCTACTCCTGCTAAATAAGGGAGAGACACTCTTCTTCTTGTCTCCCTCTCCTGTCTATCTGGTCTCTTTGTTCTCTGGGACTTCTGCACTTTGTCCAGGGACCATCGTGGGTACCCACATACTGTGAGGGCTTTCCGGACAAGTTGTTGTTCTTTAGCCATTCCCTCTGCAGTTGTGGGCACCTGTATGGCTCTGTGTTGAAGAGTCCTGATCACCCCGAGCTTGTGTTCAAGGAGGTGGTTTGAGCCAAAG
Source organism: Thalassophryne amazonica (assembly GCF_902500255.1). Classification (NCBI taxonomy): domain Eukaryota; kingdom Metazoa; phylum Chordata; class Actinopteri; order Batrachoidiformes; family Batrachoididae; genus Thalassophryne; species Thalassophryne amazonica. The sequence goes on from NC_047104.1 coordinate 83,656,713, forward strand.
AGCAGATATTGGTCAGTGTGAGTGGGTTTTCTGTAAACCCCTGTCTGGAGCTGCCTGTTCTCTCCAATTGTAACATCACAGTCCACAGGGTGCTAACTAGAGCACATTAGGTGCTAATTAGAGCTATTGTTTAGTCACTAGCTTATAGCAGTCTGCCTCTCGGTAGGAGGGGTCTGGTTAGGTTTAAAACTCCAACTTTTGTGGCTTCTGTTTATTCTTCTCTTCAAGAGTCAAGACAGAAGTCAGACTACCAGAGCAAGAATTTTAGCTGAGGAAGCTTCTGCGATTTGAAGCGAAACATCCTTGCGTCAAGCAACCCAGTCCAGTCGAAGATTCAAGCTTCTCTACTATGTCCTTAGTTGAGGTCAACTGAGTGCCATCCTTATTGTAGACAGCTTGGATGGTTCCCTGTTTCCCCTCCTGAGGTGCCTCATGGTCCGCCAGAAGCACCTTGGTGCCAACCAAAATCCCTTCTCCATTGTTGCTCTGAACTCCTCCCACACCCGCTGCTTTGCCTCCCCCACAGCAGAGGCTGCTGCCCTTTAGGCCTGTCTGTACCTTGCAACTGCTTCTGGCATCCTCCAAGATAACATATCCTGGTAAGACTCCTTCTTCAGTCGGATGGCTTCCCTGACCACCGGTGTCCACCACGGTGTGTGAGGGTTGCAACCCCTTGAGGCACCTAAGACCTTCAGGCCAGTGAAGCACTGCTGGAGGTGTGAGTTGAAGATCTGTCTGACAGTGGGCTCCTCCACACATTCCCAGTTCACCCGCACTATCTGTTTGGCTTACCAGGTCTGTCCAAAATCCTCCCCCACCCTCTGATCCAACCCACCACCAGATGGTGATCAGTTGACAGCTCTGCCCCTCTCTACACCCAAGTGTCCAGAACATGCAGCCTCAAATCAGATGATATGATCACAAAATCGATCATCGAACTTCGGCCTTGGGTGTTCTGGTAACATGTACACTTATCAGCATCCTTACGTTTGAACATGGTGTTCGTTATGGACAATCCGTGACTAGCACAGAAGTCCAATAACAAACGACCATTCAGGTTTAGGTCAGGGAGGGCGTTCCTCCCAATCACACCTCTCCAGGTATCTCTCTCATTGCCCACGTGTGTGTTGAAGTCCCCCAGCAGAACAATGGAGTCCCCCACTGGAGTCCCATACAGGACTCCATTCAGGGACTCCAAGAAGGCCGAATACTCCAAACTGCTCTTCGGTGCATACGCACAAACAAAAGAGTTCCCCCCTGCCATCCGAAGATGCAGGGAGGCGACCCTCTTGTTTACTGGGGTAAACTCCAACATAGCGGCACTCAGCCAGGGCCCCGTGAGTATCCCCACACCCACCCGCCGCCTCACGCCCTGGGCAACTCCAGAGAAGAATAAGGTGCAATCCCTATCAAGGAGAGTGGTTTGGGAACCAAGGCTGTGCGTAGAGGTGAGGCCCACCAGAACTAACTGGTATCATTCCTCCTTGCGCACAACCTCTGGCTCCTTCCCCCACAGTGAGGTGACACCCAAAGCCAGCCCCTGCCACCCGGGTCTGGTCCATCGAGGCCCTCGACGTTCACTGCCACCCATGGAACAGTGCACCCGACACCAGCAGTTCCCCTGTGGGTATTGAGCCCATAGGGTGTAGATGGAAGGTCCACGTTGCCTTTTTGGCATGTGCCCGACTGGACAGGCCCTACATCCAGGTAACAGTGAGACTGGCCTGTAGTTTGAAAAAAAAAAAAATGTTTATCACCAGATTTGAGCAGTGGTGTCACTTTAGCTATTTTAATTTTGGAAGGAAATGTCCCAGTCATTAATGACAAATTAGATATAAGTTAAAGGTTTAATGACACAATCAATTATATTTTTTATCAAAAACAAATCAAAATGATCATAATCAGTTGATTTTTTTCCCTTTAGTTTATGAACTCTATGCCAATTATTTCATATTCATCAGTTTCTCTGATAAATATTGAATCTGAAGTCACATTAGAAGGTACAGTTGTATTTGCAAAATTTTTCCCCACATTGGCAAAATAATCATTAAAATGAACTGTTATGGCTTTCTTTTCCTTAACAATTGTATCAGTATTTGAGTAAACATATGTTGGATAATCTTTGAAAATGTTTTTATTTTTGATGATTTCATTTAAGAGCTTCCAATACCTTTGATATTTGTTTTATTTTTTCCAATAAATCACTATAATACTGCCTTCAGCAAGACTGCATAATATTACTGAACTTGTTTTATGTCCTTTATTTACTATCAGCTTCAATTGTTCTGAGTTAAAAAATTGCTTGTGCAAAAAAAAAAAATTACATGCATTCAGCAGTCCCTTTGTGATCCAAGGTTTGCCAGTGTTTCGCTTGTTTCCAACATTTAACATCAATGAACAATGTTTATCATATAACTTGGAAATAATGGAGATAAATGATTCATATTGTTGGTCAATGTCTTAAGCATAGATGTCACACTAGGTTTGGTGCATTAAATCCATTCTAAGATGTGCCATAGTTTCCTCAGTTATTTTCCTTTTCAACTAAGGCATTGTAAGCGAGAAAAACCATCAAGTGATCACAAATGTCACTTATAAGTCGTCCACCCGTTAGATTCCCAACAATAACATTTGTTAATATATTGTCAGTGAGCTTCGATGTGTTCTTAGTAATCTTAGTTGGATGGGTTATCACTGGATACAATCCCATACAAAACATAGAATCTAAGAATTCCACTATTTGTAATTGGCTATGAGGATTTAGAAAATCTATGTTTAAGTCTCCACAAACAAACAAATGCTTATTATTATGAACTGAGTTATACATTTCCATTAATTTCTCCACAAAAAGTTTATATTTGATCCAGGAATTCTATACATACAACTTATAATTACATATGTTTTTTGTTTATTCACATATAATTTCCACAGTAACACATTCCATAATGTATCTTTTAATCACATCTCACTAACTGCAAAAACTGAAAAATATTTATTTATTTGCAATTTTTAAACAGTTCTGAATTTTGAAAAAAAAAAAAAAAAATCATAGAAAGGCTTCTGCTATCACTCACTCACACATCTTCAACCGCTTTTCCGGGTTCGGTTCGCGGGGGCAACAGCTCCAGCAGGGGACCCCAGACTTCCCTTTCCCGTGCCACATTGACAACATCTGACTGGCGGATCCCGAGGCGTTCCCAGGCCAGTGTGGAGATATAATCTCTCCACCTCGTCCTGGGTCTTCCCTGGGGTCTCCTCCCAGATGGACGTGCCTGGAACACCTCCCTTGGGAGGCGCCCAGGAGGCATCCTTACCAGATGCCCGAACCACCTCAGCTGGCTCCTTTCAACGCAAAGGACTAGTGACTCTCCTCCGAGCCTCCCACGGATGACCGAACTTCTCATCCCATCTCTAAGGGCCCTGTCCCACTGGGGAGAGGATTAATTCTGCATGAATTGAGTATACAAAGTAAGGGCATTTGTTGTCGTCTGCAACAAAAATGGCAAAAAATGACAATGTTTTCATACGCTTTGTTCGTATGAATTATGGATATATTAATAATATATAGCGAATATATGATGAACAATCACGGTTGTATAATGCATGTAGTGAGGAAACAGATCCAATGCATTGCGATTATCACGGCAGCATTATGGGTATATTATGAATGCATCGCACGTGTTGCGCATGCACGGCCTCTGTATTGCAGTCATAAAAGAAGCGCACTGGGGCTGTCAGCATCACTATTCACACCAACAATACAGCCTCTGGAGCATTTGATGGACTTGGACAAGTTGATTGGAGTAAACAAGCAGTGAACAGGGCAAGTGGTGGTGTCAGCAGAACGCACCAGAGCACAGCTCATCTGAACGATTATAATAAGAAGTTAAATATGTTATAAACATAGGAATAAATACTGTAACAGCTGCAGACAATAAGGAAAAAACACGCAACTGTTTTACCAAGCCTTGACAATGTAAACAAGTCAAATAATTACTTTTTTAGACAGCTCAAAATGCTTTCTGCAGTCTGTCAGCTGCAGCTTCCTCTGTGATTCAGGAGGTGATTAGAGCCATTTTCAACATCCAATTTGCAGAATAAAATGATTAATCGCCACAAAACAATTATTTTATATAGGCAGCATCCAGGCAGAGCTTGTGGCAGCCGGTAGAACAAAGAACTGCGTCCAGCTGTGAACACAGTGCATCTGATTTGCATCTGCCACAAATCAGATGCAAAGCAGATGTAATAAAAATGCTTTGTTCATAGCCAGTGTGTATGCAGTCGCTACAACTTATTTTAGTTTGTGATGTGGACATGATGGGCACGCAAAATATCCATTTTACACACTGTCCCGGTCCGCTGCCAAGCTACAAATCCCTGTCAGTTGCAGATATCAGCAGATGACGGCGAATATACAGCGCATAGATTGAGTATGTATTGAGTATGTAAGGGAGCAAGCCACAGCCAAAATTTTGTGCAGCTCAAAAATCCTGGCAACGGAAAAACGTGCCTTTGTGGATAACTGAGGATGTGGAAGCCCATTTCGGCCGCTTGTACCCGTGATCTAGTTCTTTCGGTGTTGACCCAACGCTCGTCGGCTTCTGCTATTAAAATGTATAATAGTGAATGCCTTATTTGTGAAAGAATAATGCTTAAATTGCTCATCAGTAAAATACTTACAATGATGATTTATATTTTTAAGAAAAAAACAATCTGGATCAATATTATTTTCAGTGTTATGAAATCTGTTTGGTATCATCAAAATGTTTAAATTGAGCTCCTGTGCAGGAGTAAATTGTGAAAATTCAGTCAACATCATAAAAGAAATGTAATCCGCAATCCAAAATATGCAGTTAAAGTCTAACTTAACAATGTGAACCTAAACTTAATGTAGAATTTCTCCAAATTTGTCCCATAACAAAAGATGAAGAAAAAAGATGAAAAGACTGCTCAAAACAAGCAATAAGCAACAAACTAATGTAACTGTTTAACATTTTCCTCCTTAAGGAACAATCACTTAAAATTATCCAGGTCCAAAAGTTCTTTTATCATCTTAACTTTTGCTTCCACTGGCGTTCCATTTAATTTAATTCACACTTTACAATTTCTGGTCCAGGTCACTTGTATATTTTTCTGCTTTTGCTGGGCTCTTGCTTGTCTTGCTATCTCAGCATTTTTCTTTGTCAAATGTTCATTGACATACACATCCATCTCTCATAACTTTTTTGTTTGACGGAGCAAATCGTTTTGGAGCTTTGTGTTCGCAAACTGGATAATAATGACAGGTTTAGACTTATTGCCTTTTTTTGGTAATGCATGGCAGTCTGCAATGTCACTATTGTTTACATGGATGTCCTTTGAAGAAAAAGGAGTGGATTTGGAGTGGATTTCTCCAGGCAAGTCCTCTTCAACACCAGCACCATTTCCAATGTCTACAGCCCTTGCGTATATGACCAGTGTTTTATATTTGATCCAGTTACAATTACAGTGGGACAAATAAATATTTCCAGTCGATTTTGCAAGCTTTCCCACCAACAGTGAATGGAGAGGTCTGTAAGTTTTATCGTAGGTACAAATCAACTGTGAGAAACAGAGTCTAAAAAAAAAAGAAAATTCTGAAAAATTACATTGGTTGATTTTTAAATAATTAATTTGCATTTTATTGCTTGAAATAAGTATTTGATCACCTACCAACCAGGAAAAATTCTGGCTCTCACAGACCTGTTAGTTCTTCTTTAAGAAGCCCTCCTATTCTGCACTCTTTACCTATATTAATGTGACCTGTTTGAACTCATTACCTGAATAAAAGACACCTGTCCACACACTCAATCTATCACACTCCAACCTATCCACCATGGCCAAGACCAAAGAGCTGTCTAAGGACACCAGGGACAAAACTGTAGACCTGCACAAGGCTAGAATGGGCTACAGGACAACAGGCAAGCAGCTTGGTGAGAAGGCAGCAACTGTTGGCGCGATTCCTAGAAAATGGAAAAAAAAACAAAACATGACTGTCAGTCCCCTTTATTGGGCTCCATGCAAGATCTCATGGGGTAAGGATGATTTTGAGAAAGTCCAGAACAACACAGGAGGACCTGGTCAATGACCTGAAGAGAGCTGGGACCACAGTCACATAGATTACATTAGTAACACACAACACCGTCATGGTTTAAAATCCTGCAGGGCAGCAAGTTGCCCCTGCTCATACCAGCACATGCTCAGGACCGTTTGAAGTTCACCAGTGACCATCTGGATGATGCAGTGTATGGGAGAAGGTCATGTGGTCTGATGAGACCAAAATAGAGCTTTTTGGTATCAACTCCACTCATCGTGTTTGGAGGATGAGAACAACCCCAAGAACACCGTCCCAACCATGAAGCATGGGAGTGGAAACATCATTATTGGGTGCTTTTCTACAAAGGGGACAGGACAACTGCACCGTATTGAAGGGAGGATGGATGGGGTCATGTATTGTGAGATTTTGGCAAACAACCTCCTTCCCTCAGTAAGAGCATTGAAGATGGGTCATGGCTGGGTCTTCCAGCATGACAGTGACCGCAAAAACACAGCCAGGGCAACTAAGGAGGGGCTCCATAAGAAGCATTTTAAGGTCCTGGAGTGGCCGATCCAGTCTCCAGACTTGAACTCAATAGAAAATCTTTGAAGGGAGCTGAAACTCCAAACCTGAAAAATCCCTGCTGCAGTTTGTGAAAACTTGGTCAAGAACTACAGGAAACGTCTGAGCTCTGTAACTGCAAACAAAGGCTTCTGTACCAAATATTAAGGTCTGTTTTTTTAGTGGATCTAATAGTTATTTCATACAATAAAATGCAAGTGAATTATTTAAAAATCATACAGTGTGATTCTTTGATTTTCTTTTTTTTTTTGAATCTGTCTCTCAGTTGAAATGTACCTACGATAAAACTTAGAGACCTCTCCATTCTTTGTGGGTGGGAAAACTTGCAAAATCGACAGTGGATCAAATATTTATTTGCCCCACTGTATATCCTCTAGTATATTGCTCCAGTTCATCCACATGATTTTCCAATATTCTGATTTTATTGTCTTTCTCCTGCATTAGTCTCCTAAAATCTTGAAATTCCTCCAATAATCCAAGCAGTTCAGATTGTTGTTTTACTACGCCACTAAGTTCCTCCAACATGAAGTTCTACGACAGTTTGAGCTCATCCAAATCTTCACCACTATTTTTCAGCATAATGAACAGTTAATAAAAAAGAAAGGTCATACCTTAGCCCTCCGAGCTGCTATTACCCCGCTGACAGAGATGGGCCCGTCCCGAGGTTTAGCCGATGCTGGGCCTGGTGGGTAAACTGGCCTGGTCCAACAATCAACGACTGCGCCGATCACTGCAATGGTAGCCAGCTGCTGCTGGACCCAGCTGCCGCTGGATCCAGGTCCCAGCCTGATGGAAGCCGGTTGCCGCTGAAGCTAGTGCTTAGCTGGAGCCCAGTCCTGGCCCGATGGAAGCCTGCTGCCACCTAAGCTGCAGAAGCTAGGGTTGCGATTGTCTTACATCTGTGTTGTTAATATGACAAGTGATAGTTTCATTCTATTTTTCATTTACTGCTTCTGTTTTGCTTCAAAATAATGGATAACTCAGTGTGAAATATTGTTATCCCACTAGACAATTATTATCCATCCAGCAGCCACGCTTTTCACAGTCCTGTTTTTCCTAACAGATCAGCAAGATTTTTTTTTCCTGCAAGACTCTTCAGGTTCTTACTTTGATTGATACTTTGATTCCAAATAACCTGGCCAATCAAGTCCAATCATTGTTATAACTGTCCATACGTTTCTTCAGGTGAGATCAGTAGTTATACCATATAAGTTATACTGTAAGTGAACATTGAAAGCTTTAAATTTAACTGAGAATAATGAATATATTTGAGGGAGTGAAAGATGGTTCTCTGTCACTCGGGACTGAAGGTGTGCAGTGAAGAGTTTTTAAGCAGTTGCATTTTTATCTGAGGCCATCAAATATGGCCATTGGGTATTGCAAAGGCATTGCATCCATCTGTCCATCTGTCTGTGCTCAGTATAAGTCCAGTCCTATTACTTCCACAGTCAAATTCACAGGGAACATTCTTGGGACACAGAACTTGGACAAATTCAAAGATGGCTAAGCTTGACATATTTTAAGAAGTTAAAAACTCCCATTCTGTGTCATTCTGTTCTGTTTTTAAGTGGCGAGGATGACAGACAGTCAGAGTAGAGCTACACTGTGATGTCAGTGGCTGACCTCTCCAAAACTGCTTTGTTTTGTCTGTTTATATTCATGTCTCGCATATATTCTGTAAAGGCTAGTCGGAAATAATGACTTCTAAACCTGAAAACGCTGTTTTTAGAACCTAATAACACCTCTGAACTTATTTACAAGACATTTCATGGGTATTGGCATGGTAATGGCACATACTGCTAGCTAGCTGCAAAACTCCATTTCATTTGTGGTTAAATATATCCTCTTTGTCATGTAAACACTAGCGAGAAATAAAAACTTATAAAACTGAAAATGCTGTTTTTGTAACCACATAACACCTCTGAAGTCACTTACAGTGGGGCAAAAAAGTATTTAGTCGGCCCCTGATTGTGCAAGTTCTCCTACTTAGACAGAAGAGAGAGGTCTGTAATTTTCAACATAGGTACACTTCAATTATGAGAGACAAAATGAGAGGAAAAAAAATCCAGGAAATCACATTGTAGGATTTTAAAAGAATTTATTTGTAAATTATGGTGGAAAATAAGTATTTGGTCACCCACAAAGAAGCAAGATTTCTGGCTCTCACAGACCTGTAACTTCTTCTTTAAGAAGCTCTTCTGTCCTCCAACTGTTACCTGTGTTGATGGCATCTGTTGGAACTCATCTGTATAAAATACACCTATCCACAGCCTCAAACAGTCAGACTCCAAACTCAACCATGGTCAAGACCAAAGAGCTGTTGAAGGACACCAGGAAGAAAATTGTAGATGTGCGCCAGGCTGGGAAGAGTGAATCTACAATTGTTAAGCAGGTTGGTGTGAATAAATCAACTGTGGGAGCAATTGTAAGAAAATGGAAGACATACAAGGTCATTGATAATCTCCCTCGAGCTAGGGCTCCACACAAGATGTCATCCCGTGGGGTCAAAATGATCATGAGAACAGTGAACAAAAATCCCAGAACTACACGGAGGGACCTGATTGAATGACCTGCAGAGAGCTGGGACCAAAGTAACAAAGGCTACACACTACGCAGGCCCGGCACCAGAAAAAAAATATTAAGGGGGCGATGAGTTTATCACAGGGGGTGAGGTCGCCCATACCCCCCCCCCCAAAAAAAGTGCGCACCGGAGGGTACCTGCCTCTGAGCATGCATAATGAATTGGGTGCGCTCCTAGAAAGCTTGTGTATTTAGGCTACACCGTTGTAAGAGACTGACTGAGTAAGAGTAAAGGTGATGACAGTATTTTTTTAATTATTATTTGAACGTATAGACCCGCGGTCAAGTGATCTCCTGCATACCACAAAACCAAACCAACAACTGATCTGAGAAACGACACGAGACAGTAGATTAACCCCACATACAGCCCTCCATCACAAGCGCAAACACAGTCACACAACGGGTCAAAGATAAACCTTTCATGTAGATATACAGTGGTCCCTCATTTATTGCGGGAGTTACGTTCTAAAAATAGCCTGCAATAGGCGAAATCCGCGAAGTAGTCAGCGTTATTTTTTACAATTATTATAGAGGTTTTAAGGCTGTAAAACCCCTCACTACACTTTTCTCTCGTGTGTAAACACTCTCAAAGTTCAAACCTTAGTAGAAAAATAAGACCAACCGGTTTTCAGGCCCAAACATTTGTTTGAGAAATAAAAATAGAACATTTTCCTATAAATAATTATGATGGCTTTTAGAACTAACGAATTTAATTTTAACGATCAACCTACGAGGTTGGACACATAAGAAATTATTAATCGCGCCTCTTCATCGTGGCGCCGCTCTGCTGTCGCGCCTTTTTCCACTCACACCTCACTGCAGGTGTCTTTTTCCGAGTGAAAAACACAGTTATGGGTAGTTGTTGGCGCTCTTTTTTCTTCTGGGCGAGAAGATTCTTATAAACAGATACGCAGAACACAAGGCGCGTACTCTCCCTTCACGGTGCCGCAACAGGTGTCCCGTCATCTTGACAGAACACCGGCCTGCTTGATGAGGACGCAGAGCACAATGCATTGTGTGTAAAAAAAAAAAAAAAAGCATGCAAAATTGGACTAAAAAAATCCGCAAAACTGCAAGGCGCTGTATTTTCCAGTATTTCTTTTTCTTTCTTTTTTTATTTTTATTTTTTATAACTCTCACATCCGAGGGGGCGAGGTTGATGACGTGAGGGGGCGTCGCCCCCAAACGCCCCCTCGTGGCGCCGGGTCCGACACTATGCAGAGAGGGACTCAAATCCTGCAGTGCAAGGTGTGTCCCCTTGCTTAAGCCAGTACATGTCCAGGCCCATCTGAAGTTTGCCAGAGAGCATATGGATGATCTAGAAGAGGATTTGGAGAATATCATGTGGTCAGATGAAATCAAAATAGAACATTTTGGTAAAAACTCAACTTCTTGTGTTTGGAGGAAGAACAATGCTTAGTTGCATTCCAAGAACACCATATATACTGTGAAGCATAAAGGTGGAAACATCATGCTTTGGGGCTGTTTTTTTCTGCAAAGGGGACAGGACAACTGATTCGTGTTAAGGGAATAATGAACGTGGGCATGTATCATGAGATTTTAAGCCAAAACCTCCTTCCATAGTGGAGATCTGCATGGAGGAATGGGCCAAAATACCAGCTACAGTGTGTGCAACCTGGTGAAGACTTGCAGGAAATGTTTGACCTCTGTCATTGCCAACAAAGCCCATGTTACAAAGTATTGAGATGAACTTTTGTTATTGACCAAATACTTATTTTCCACCATAATTTACAAATAAATTATTTAAAAATCCTACAATATGATTTCCTGGATTTCTTTTCTCATTTTGTCTGTCACAGTTGAAGTGTACCTATGTTGAAAATTACAGACCTCTCTCATCTTTCTAAGTAGGAGAACTTGCACAATAGGGACTGACTAAATACTTTTTTGCCCCACTGTACAAGACATTTTGTGGCATTAGCATGCACGCCAACTTCCACAAACTCAGAGCTAACTTCCTATGGAGTTAAATTTCTTATTAATACCAGCAAAAGCACAGAGAGTGATCTCCAAATATTCCTTGTTTTGCACAATTTCCGCTCTTGTCAAAAGTTCATGTAAACGCACATGCAAAGCCTCGTGCAGATGCCATTAAAATGTAAATATTGTTTTTTTATGGATTGATTGATTGAGAGAGGGGCTTTGTCGAACCTGTACAAATTGTACGTAAGACAGTAGGATCTTAATAATTCATTAAACAATTGCAAATTCTAAAGAACACAATGCTCATACATATTTTAGCATTGCGTTATATTTAAACTTTTAGCTGTTGGTTCAGCTCTAACTTTTCACTGCAACAGGGAAGATACAGAGTTCGACAGAAATGATACACTAAGCAGTATTTGGCAGTTTTTCTGTCAATCAGCATTGCTAAACCTATTGATTAAACACAATCTTTGTATCCTTTTCTCCTTCCCAATAGATAACTGGATTTGCCAAGAGCTCCTGTGTTTGGCAAGTTTCCATTCACAATCACAACTTTTGGATTTCTATTTCAGTTCACAGTGTTCCACATTACTGATGGAAAAGAGCCAATGTTAGGCTTTTGGTGAGATTCCATTTCAGTTTTATACCACTACCATGTGTACCAGTGTAAATCACATACACACTGTGTGAGAGAGAGAGAGAGAGAGAGAGAGAGAGAGAGAGAGAGAGAGAGAGAGAGAGAGAGAGAGAGAGAGAGAGTGTGTCTGGCGTTTAGGAGGATTTGTGTATGGATTGCGCACAAAATTGGCTCATATTTGCTTAACATCCGCAAAATGCATGAAACATGCTTGTATGAGTCGGCTGACACCAGCACACGTCCGCAATTATCCGCAGAGGAACGTTTTTCTGTTACCCTGATTTTTGAGCTGCACAAAATTTTGGCTGCGGATGACATCCGCCTTACATACTCCATACGTACTCAGTACATACACAATACATACTCAATCTATGTGCTGTATATTCACTGTCATCTGCTGATATCCGCAACTGACAGGGATTTGTAGCTTGGCAGCGGACTGGGACCGTGTGTAAAACAGATATTTTGCATGCCCATCATGTCCACATCACAAACTAAAATAAGTTGTAGCAACTGCATACAGACTGGCCACGAATAAAGCATTTTTATTATGTCTGCTTTGCAACTGATTTGCGGCGGATGCAAATCAGATGTGCTGTGTTCACAGCTGGATGCCGTTCTTTAGTCTACCGGCTGCCACGCGCTCTGTGCTGGATGCTGCCTATATAAAATAATTATTTCGTGGCGGATTAATCATTTTATTCTGCAAATTGCCTGTTGAAAATGGCTCTAATCACCTCCTGAATCACAGGAAGCTGCAGTTGGGCCGTTCGCGCGCGTGCATGCCCGCAGCTCCAGCTGCAGAAAGCATTTTGAGCCGTCTAAAAAGGTAATTATTTGACTTTTTACATTGTCAAGGCTTGATAAAACAGTTGCGTGTTTTTTCTTTCTTGTCTGCAGCTGTTACAGTATTTATTCCTATGTTTATAACAGATTTGACTTCTTGTTATAAATGTTCAGACGAGCTGCGCTCTGGTGCGATCCGCTGACGTCACCACTCGCTTTATTCCCTGCTTCTTTACTCCAGTGAACTTGTTCAAGTCCAGCAAATGCTCCAGAGGCTGTATTGTTGATGTGAATAGTGATGTCGAAAGGAGCGAGTGTGCTTCTTTCATGACCGCAGTGCAGATGCCGTGCATGCGCAACACGTGCGCAATGCATTCATAATACACCCGTAATGCTGCCGTGATAATCGCAATACGTCGGATCCGTTTCCTCACTACATGCGTTATATAACCGTGATTGTTCATCATATATTCGCTATATATTATTAATATATCCGTAATTCATACTGGGACATTTGTCATTTTTGACCATTTTTGTTGCGGACGACAACGAACGCCCGTACTTTGTGTACTCAATTCATGCGCAATTAATCCTCTCCACAGTGGGACAGGGCCCTTAGGTTGGTTGTCCAACTAGTCAGGGCTCCCTGTTTTTAACACACACAAGCAAATGATCAAGGAATGAAGGAAGAAAACAGCTTTGGAAATGTGATCCAATTCCAATTGATTTACACCATTTAAGTTAAATTTGTGGATGTTTCAAAATTCTGGAGCGTAATCTTTAGATGTTTTTCCATTGTCTTGTGTGTCAGTCGGGGACTATTAGATGGATGTTTACATTACTTGCTGGCTAGCTGCCTAGCTACGCAAGAGGTTCATGTGGAAACATATGAATAGTGAGTAAAGTAGAACCGAGGACAGATCACTGGGGTACGCCCCAAGACAAACTATGGGAAAAGAAAATGACTACCTATAGCAGCTCTGAAAGAAATGGATAAAAAAGCCACTCCATATCAGGTAAGATTGAGTAGAATGTGATGTGGAATCCCATGACACCTTATCTTCATACTACTTGCTACCCACATATTTTAACCCTCTGGGGTTCCAGGGCATTTTTTGGACAGTTCACTCGCCTGGCATAAATGTTTTATTAGTGCTGTTAACAGCTCTCCCTGCATCCCACAATCAAGTTTTATTTCTCTTTTTTCAGGACAACCTGTGCTTTCAGAATATATATGCCATAGTAGTGTTTTATAAGTGTAATAAAGGTTTACAATCAAAAATAGGCAAGGAAAAAATAAAGCGAAAAATAATTTTCACAGAGCTGAATCAAAACATGGCTAGAGCAAAAACAGGAGGAGAGGAAGTGCTGGTAAGTGATGAACATCATCAACAATCGAGCAGTGAGGGAATGAACGGATGCAGTTTAAATAGGGAAGACGGTGACAGGAAAACAAGGTGAAGTGAGGATGAAGGATCTGGAAAGGGGGCCATGGCAGACAGATGAGGAACAGGTGCGTGAGAGTGAGGGAGGAAAACACAATGCAGACGAATCAAAAGGACTAAGTAACTGGGAAATTATCAGAGAAAAATGAGACATGCTTAAGGCAGACAATAATAAAAGTGAGCAAAACAAAAGGGGAAAAACTAGGAGATAATGTGACTAATCAAAGTGGAAAACCAGGAGATCAGTAATAATTATAATAAACAAAACTGGAACAGAAGTGACACTGAATAAAGTGTAGAAATAAATACAATGACAATACAAAATAACTAAAACCAAGAATACAATAAATCCCAAACAGAACCTCATCAGATATGAAACACTGAAGATAAACAATAAGCAAAACCTGAGACTAAAGCATAATGTAAAGAATGTGAAAAACTAAACCAATACAAACATGGCTAATAAAATAAAAGATAACCAAGAATGAAACTAGTGACAGAAAGAAAAGCAATAAATGACTAAACTGAAAATGCAATACATGAGAGAAGCAAGACCAGGAACACAAAATAATACATAAACATGAATAATCAGAAACAGACAAGAATGAAAATAATCAAGCGGCAAAAAATAAAAACAAAGTCAAGACCGGACTAAACTGAAGGAAAAGAAAAGGGGGACAAATAAGACCGGAGCCCAAACAGGACAGAAACGTGACACATGCCAAAAATCAACAGGGCAGAGAGGAGCAGAGCCCCATAAATTTGAAGTGGCAGGATTTCAACAATTATTTCAGCACATTTAACCAGTGTTTATGTGCATATATGGATATATCTCTGTGTATCTGTATAAAGTATAGACAGACACATAGACAAATACCTGTACGAGGTCTGTCCATAAAGTATCGTACCTTTTTATTTTTTTTTAACTATATGGATTTGATTCATGTGTTTTCACGTCAGACAAGCTTGAACCCTTGTGCGCATGCATGAGTTTTTCCACGCCTGTCGGTGACGTCATTCACCTGTGAGCACGCCTTGTGGAAAGAGTGGCCCCGCCCCGTCATCGGATTTTCATTGTCTGGAAATGGCGGAATGATTTGGTTTTTTTTTCCATCAGAATTTTTTCAGAAGCTGTTAGAGACTGGCACCTGGAAACCATTCGAAAAATTTATCTGTCTTTTGGTGAAAATTTTATGGGCTTCACAGAGAATAAGGACTATTACTACAGCTTTAAGGACGGCCCACAATGGCACTCGGTGTGCCGTGCTCTGAAAGCTTGTTAAGCGTTCCGCCGCTGAAATGGATGAATTTAAGATACTATACATAAGTATTGATGTGGATTCTGACAGAATTACCACTTCACATTTGATGGATTTGATGGATTTTTACATTTGATGGATTACTCCGCGCCCTGACTGCTGTTGGAGCGAACCGAATTACCTACAGAAAAATAAACTGTGCAAACGATGGAATTGGATTTGAATGGGAATAACACTGTTGTGTCTGATGATTTGTGGTTGTTCATGATGTTATATGGTCGCAAATATCTGTAAAGCTCAATGTGTGACCGTATAACCAGCATAAACATCTGCATAAATGTCAGACACAACAGGGATAAAGATGAGTAACCAACCAACCAACTTTATTTTTTAAGCACTTTAAACCAACCACAGTCGACGAAACTGCTATACAGAAGAATGAATAAAAATCACCATAAAAATATAACAGTGCACATCAGACATAAAATTGTAAATAAAATGCAAGTAAAATAATTAAAAGCCATAAAACATGAGTAAAAATAACCATACAATAATAAACAATAAGATATAATCCAAAAGTCAATGTCTTAATAGGTGTCAAGGCCAAGGAGAAGCATTCATGGATTTAAATAACATAAATTAACATAATTTAAGTTAAATAACATAATTTTAAAATGAATCCTAAAATGTATGGGCAGCCAGTGGAGTGAGGCTAATATGGGGGAAATGTGCTCATATGTATATGTGCTGGTTCAAAGATGTGCAGCAGTGTTCTGTACCATCTGCAGACGGGTGATGGAGGACGCACTAACCCCCACATACAGTGCTTTCCAGTAATCCACCTGAGTAGTAACAAAGGCGTGGATTACTGTCTCAAAGTGTTGCCTCGAAAGAATTGGTTTTATTTTGGCCAGCTGCCTCAAATGGAAAAAGCTTGATTTAACAACCGCCCTGATATGATAGTCAAATTTCAAATCAGTGTCCACTTTAACCCCTACGTTTGTGATTGCTGATTTCGTATGCTGGACCATGGATCCCAGATCAAGCGGGGGGGAGGTCCCAGTGGTGCCACCAAAAATGATCACTTCTGTTTTGGATAAAGGTCAGCAATCAGGCTCAAAGAATATTAGAGAACAGATCAAAGGAATAACCCTCTCACTGTAAAAAAACAAACAAACAACAACAAAAAAAACAACCACAACAAAAGGGAGATAAAAAGAAAATGTCAAGAGACAATTTAAGCAAAGGACTGCTGGACCTTGGCACAGGTATACACTCTCTCTGTGGCCTTCAAGTTAGCATTTTAACAGCTGTGTATTTGTGTGAAGTCTGAACAAATCAGTGAATCTCTTATGTAATGTGCTGTGCTCTAGCTTTGATTTAATAACAGGAGAGAGAGAGAGAGAGTGAGAGAGTGAGTGTGAGTTCTGGCCTGGCTTTCATCCAGGACTCCCGTGCACCCACAAACCTTTGCTGATGCAGTTGCTGGGAAAAATGACCTTTTGTGCAGCATGTGTCATTTCTCTTCTGCTGTCACATTTGGACTTCATATGTTTCCTTGTTTGAAAGGTTGCCACAGACTATATGGAAAACATTCTTGTTGTACATACTGTAAGATAATTGCATTTGGATAGTGAGAGTTGTGTTATAAAAGTTTTTATACTACCTGTGACAAAGCTCATAGATTCATGACGTTGCTGGACAGATGTTTTTGGTGATGCTGATACCTTTGCAGGAGAACAAACATCCAAATCTTTAGGGTTCTGGTGCTTCCCGTGTTACTGTATGGTTGTGAGACTTGGACAGTAACCAATGACCCAAGACAAAGACTCGATGTGTTTGATCCTCGGTCTCCTCAGTGCAACCTTGGGTACCACTGGGATAACTTTGGCCTTATTTAGACTTCCAGTAAATAAATATTGGATTTTTGTGCATATGTTATTTCAGTCTGAGTCAGTGTTTTAAGTGTGAACAGTCAAAAGTCGCATGAAACCCATCTTTTTCCAAGATGAGCCAAGTGATAACAGCAAAAATAATCTCTCTCTCTCTCACACACACACACACACACACACACACACACACACTCTCTCTCTCTCACACTGTCTCTCTCTCACACTCTCATGTCACACACACACTCTCTCTCTCACACTCTCATGTCACACACACACTCTCTCTCTCACACTGTCTCTCTCACACTCTCATGTCACACACACACTCTCTCTCTCTCTCTCTCTCACTCACACACCCCCACACACACACACACACTCTCTCACTGCCTCTCTCTATCTCACTCACTCACACTCTCACTGTCACACACACACACTCTGTCTCTCTCACTGCCTCTCTCTCTCTCACTCACTCACACTCTCACTGTCACACACACACACTCTGTCTCTCTCACTGCCTCTCTCTCTCTCTCACTCACACTCTCACTGTCACACACACACACTCTGTCTCTCACACACCTCTCTCTCTCACTCACTCACACTCTCACTGTCACACACACACACTCTGTCTCTCACACACCTCTCTCACTCACTCACACTCTCACTGTCACACACACACACTCTGTCTCTCACACACCTCTCTCTCTCACTCACTCACACTCTCACTGTCACACACACACACTGTCTCTCGCACACCTCTCTCTCTCACTCACTCACACTCTCACTGTCACACACACACACTGTCTCTCGCACACCTCTCTCTCTCACTCACTCACACTCTCACTGTCACACACACACACTGTCTCTCGCACACCTCTCTCTCTCACTCACTCACACTCTCACTGTCACACACACACACTGTCTCTCACACACCTCTCTCTCACTCACTCACACTCTCACTGTCACACACTGTCTCTCACACACCTCTCTCTCACTCACTCACACTCTCACTGTCACACACTGTCTCTCACACACCTCTCTCTCTCACTCACTCACACTCTCACTGTCACACACACACACTGTCTCTCACACACCTCTCTCTCTCACTCACTCACACTCTCACTGTCACACACACACACTGTCTCTCACACACCTCTCTCTCTCACTCACTCACACTCTCACTGTCACACACACACACTGTCTCTCACACACCTCTCTCTCTCACTCACTCACACTCTCACTGTCACACACACACACACACACTGTCTCTCACACACCTCTCTCTCTCACTCACTCACACTCTCACTGTCACACACACACACACACTGTCTCTCACACACCACTCTCACTCACTCACACTCTCACTGTCACACACACACACTGTCTCTCACACACCACTCTCACTCACTCACACTCTCACTGTCACACACACACACTGTCTCTCACACACCACTCTCACTCACTCACACACACTCTCTCTCACACACCTCTCTCACTCACTCACACACACTCTCTCTCACACACCACTCTCACTCACTCACACTGTCACACACACACACTGTCTCTCACACACCACTCTCTCTCACTCACTCACTCACACTCTCACTGTCACACACACACACACTGTCTCTCACACACCACTCTCTCTCACTCACTCACTCACACTCTCACTGTCACACACACACACACTGTCTCTCACACACCACTCTCTCTCACTCACTCACTCACACTCTCACTGTCACACACACACACTGTCTCTCACACACCTCTCTCTCTCACTCACTCACACACTCACACTCTCACTGTCACACACACACACTCTGTCTCTCACACACCTCTCTCTCTCACTCACTCACACACTCACACTCTCACTGTCACACACACACACACACTGTCTCTCACACACCTCTCTCTCTCACTGTCACACACACACACACACACACACACTGTCTCTCACACACCTCTCTCTCTCACTGTCACACACACACACTCTGTCTCTCACACACCTCTCTCTCTCACTGTCACACACACACACTCTGTCTCTCACACACCTCTCTCTCTCTCTCTCACACACACACACAAACACTTTCTCTCTCTCTCTCTCTCTCTCTCTTGGAAGGTGATGTGAACATTGTAGTATGTACATAATGTTCTTTTGTCAATTGAAGAATTTTTCCATATTTTGAAAGAGTGTAAATTTGGTGATATTTTCTATTTTGTTAAGGGGGTGTCATCGTGAACCCCATGATCTGTTTGTCTGAAGATAATGGCAGTTCAGTACAGTTTGGTGTACTATGTGTGTAATTGGTGTCAAATGGTGAAATGTTCTTTGCTCAAGAACTTGAGTGTTGTATTTGATACTGTTCCTTTCCAAAGTAGAAATGGGGCCTAATATAACTGTAAATGGTTAACTTTATCTGTAAAACTGCTGATTTTGAGAAGGACATGAAATGATTATTGTGGAATTGTAGTAATTTTCCGACTGTTCACTTGAATGCCTGTACTGGACAAGGCAAGGGAATCTATTGGCACAGCAGCCCCGCCAAGACTGTTTTTCACCAGCCGCCACTGATGCAAGCCAAAGATAATCTAAGATCATGTCAATAAAAGGATGTTCAGATGGGCTTCTCAGTGTGTTTTGCTACCTCTGTAACGTGTCACATCTGCAGATCGCATCGGAGGCAGGTGGCATAGTCACAGGACTCTCAGAAGTTTCTGATTTACACCCAACAGTGTCTCTACATATAATTTGTCTTGGTTAAGCCCTGCATTTTCTCTGGTTTTGGACATGACTTTTAAAGTGCACATTGAGCTCAGTTGGACTTTTTTGTCTGAGTGTGGGCACATGCTTCTTCTTTTTTTCTTTTTTTTAACTTGTTTGGCTAATGAAGTTGTCACCCAACAGTACACCTCATGTGACACATTTTTATAATGAAGAAACTTAAAAAATGCAAATATTTATATACAAACCCAATTCCAATGAAGTTGGGATGTTGTCTAAAATGTAAATAAAAACAGAATACAATGATTTGCAAATCCTCTTCAAGCTATATTCAATTGAATACACCACATGTATAAGCAGGTGGTGTCAGAAAAGTTACCGCCTCTTGCCTCTACTGGTGGTTGGCTCTCACTGCGGTATTGTATCACTTCCTGTTCCGGAGCACAGCGGTGTTTTGCTGTATCTGTTAGCTGTTTAATCTGCGCAGTTAGATTGATCTAGTTATCTAGATTACGATTTGTTTCCCAGTGTAATCTTTACGTGCCTTAACTAAAGCACTCCTTCTGCTGAATCACCTCTAAATTATTTACACATTATTCACTTTGCGTGTTTTTAGGAATCCGCTAGCTTAGCGTAGCTACTAGCTCTTAGCCGATTTAGCATGGCGGCTTCTCCTGTCTCTCCTGCACTTTTCTGCTCTGGGTGTGAAATGTTTAGTTATTCCTCGGCCTCCTTTAGCAGTAACGGTACTTGTAATAAGTGTAGCTTATTCGTAGCTTTGGAGGCCAGGCTGGGCGAATTGGAGACTCGGCTCCGCACCGTGGAAAATTCTACAGCTAGCCAGGCTCCTGTAGTCGGTGCGGACCAAGGTAGCTTAGCCGCCGTTAGTTACCCCCTGGCAGATCCCGAGCAGCCGGGAAAGCAGGCCGACTGGGTGACTGTGAGGAGGAAGCGTAGTTCTAAACAGAAGCCCCGTGTACACCGCCAACCCATTCACATCTCTAACCGTTTTTCCCCACTCGACGACACACCCACCGAGGATCAAACTCTGGTTATTGGCGACTCTGTTTTGAGAAATGTGAAGTTAGCGACACCAGCAACCATAGTCAGTTGTCTTCTGGGGGCCAGAGCAGGCGACATTGAAGGAAATTTGAAACTGCTGGCTAAGGCTAAGCGTAAATTTGGTAAGATTGTAATTCACGTCGGCAGTAATGACACCCGGTTACGCCAATCGGAGGTCACTAAAATTAACATTAAATCGGTGTGTAACTTTGCAAAAACAATGTCGGACTCTGTAGTTTTCTCTGGGCCCCTCCCCAATCAGACCGGGAGTGACATGTTTAGCCGCATGTTCTCCTTGAATTGCTGGCTGTCTGAGTGGTGTCCAAAAAATGAGGTGGGCTTCATAGATAATTGGCAAAGCTTCTGGGGAAAACCTGGTCTTGTTAGGAGAGACGGCATCCATCCCACTTTGGATGGAGCAGCTCTCATTTCTAGAAATCTGGCCAATTTTCTTAAATCCTCCAAACCGTGACTATCCAGGGTTGGGACCAGGAAGCAGAGTTGTAGTGTTACACACCTCTCTGCAGCTTCTCTCCCCCTGCCATCCCCTCATTACTCCATCCCCGTAGAGACGGTGCCTGCTCCCAGACTACCAATAACCAGCAAAAATCTATTTAAGCATAAAAATTCAAAAAGAAAAAATAATATAGCACCTTCAACTGCACCACAGACTAAAACAGTTAAATGTGGTCTATTAAACATTAGGTCTCTCTCTTCTAAGTCCCTGTTGGTAAATGATATAATAATTGATCAACATATTGATTTATTCTGCCTTACAGAAACCTGGTTACAGCAGGATGAATATGTTAGTTTAAATGAGTCAACACCCCCGAGTCACACTAACTGTCAGAATGCTCGTAGCACGGGCCGGGGCGGAGGATTAGCAGCAATCTTCCATTCCAGCTTATTAATTAATCAAAAACCCAGACAGAGCTTTAATTCATTTGAAAGCTTGACTCTTAGTCTTGTCCATCCAAATTGGAAGTCCCAAAAACCAGTTTTATTTGTTATTATCTATCGTCCACCTGGTCGTTACTGTGAGTTTCTCTGTGAATTTTCAGACCTTTTGTCTGACTTAGTGCTTAGCTCAGATAAGATAATTATAGTGGGCGATTTTAACATCCACACAGATGCTGAGAATGACAGCCTCAACACTGCATTTAATCTATTATTAGACTCTATTGGCTTTGCTCAAAAAGTAAATGAGTCCACCCACCACTTTAATCATATCTTAGATCTTGTTCTGACTTATGGTATGGAAATAGAAGACTTAACAGTATTCCCTGAAAACTCCCTTCTGTCTGATCATTTCTTAATAACATTTACATTTACTCTGATGGACTACCCAGCAGTGGGGAATAAGTTTCATTACACTAGAAGTCTTTCAGAAAGTGCTGTAACTAGGTTTAAGGATATGATTCCTTCTTTATGTTCTCTAATGCCATATACCAACACAGTGCAGAGTAGCTACCTAAACTCTGTAAGTGAGATAGAGTATCTCGTCAATAGTTTTACATCCTCATTGAAGACAACTTTGGATGCTGTAGCTCCTCTGAAAAAGAGAGCTTTAAATCAGAAGTGCCTGACTCCGTGGTATAACTCACAAACTCGTAGCTTAAAGCAGATAACCCGTAAGTTGGAGAGGAAATGGCGTCTCACTAATTTAGAAGATCTTCACTTAGCCTGGAAAAAGAGTCTGTTGCTCTATAAAAAAGCCCTCCGTAAAGCTAGGACATCTTTCTACTCATCACTAATTGAAGAAAATAAGAACAACCCCAGGTTTCTTTTCAGCACTGTAGCCAGGCTGACAAAGAGTCAGAGCTCTATTGAGCTGAGTATTCCATTAACTTTAACTAGTAATGACTTCATGACTTTCTTTGCTAACAAAATTTTAACTATTAGAGAAAAAATTACTCATAACCATCCCAAAGACGTATCGTTATCTTTGGCTGCTTTCAGTGATGCCGGTTTTTGGTTAGACTCTTTCTCTCCGATTGTTCTGTCCGAGTTATTTTCATTAGTTACTTCATCCAAACCATCAACATGTTTATTAGACCCCATTCCTACCAGGCTGCTCAAGGAAGCCCTACCATTATTCAATGCTTCGATCTTAAATATGATCAATCTATCTTTGTTAGTTGGCTATGTACCACAGGCTTTTAAGGTGGCAGTAATTAAACCATTACTTAAAAAGCCATCACTTGACCCAGCTATCTTAGCTAATTATAGGCCAATCTCCAACCTTCCTTTTCTCTCAAAAATTCTTGAAAGTGTAGTTGTAAAACAGCTAACTGATCATCTGCAGAGGAATGGTCTATTTGAAGAGTTTCAGTCAGGTTTTAGAATTCATCATAGTACAGAAACAGCATTAGTGAAGGTTACAAATTATCTTCTTATGGCCTCGGACAGTGGACTCATCTCTGTGCTTATTCTGTTAGACCTCAGTGCTGCTTTTGATACTGTTGACCATAAAATTTTATTACAGAGATTAGAGCATGCCATAGGTATTAAAGGCACTGCGTTGCGGTGGTTTGAATCATATTTGTCTAATAGATTACAATTTGTTCATGTAAATGGGGAATCTTCTTCACAGACTAAAGTTAATTATGGAGTTCCACAAGGTTCTGTGCTAGGACCAATTTTATTCACTTTATACATGCTTCCCTTAGGCAGTATTATTAGACGGTATTGCTTAAATTTTCATTGTTACGCAGATGATACCCAGCTTTATCTATCCATGAAGCCAGAGGACACACACCAATTAGCTGAACTGCAGGATTGTCTTACAGACATAAAGACATGGATGACCTCTAATTTCCTGCTTTTAAACTCAGATAAAACTGAAGTTATTGTACTTGGCCCCACAAATCTTAGAAACATGGTGTCTAACCAGATCCTTACTCTGGGTGGCATTACCCTGAGCTCTAGTAATACTGTGAGAAATCTTGGAGTCATTTTTGATCAGGATATGTCATTCAAAGCGCATATTAAACAAATATGTAGGACTGCTTTTTTGCATTTACGCAATATCTCTAAAATCAGAAAGGTCTTGTCTCAGAGTGATGCTGAAAAACTAATTCATGCATTTATTTCCTCTAGGCTGGACTATTGTAATTCATTATTATCAGGTTGTCCTAAAAGTTCCCTAAAAAGCCTTCAGTTAATTCAAAATGCTGCAGCTAGAGTACTGACGGGGACTAGAAGGAGAGAGCATATCTCACCCATATTGGCCTCTCTTCATTGGCTTCCTGTTAATTCTAGAATAGAATTTAAAATTCTTCTTCTTACTTATAAGGTTTTGAATAATCAGGTCCCATCTTATCTTAGGGACCTCGTAGTACCATATCACCCCAATAGAGCGCTTCGCTCTCAGACTGCAGGCTTACTTGTAGTTCCTAGGGTTTGTAAGAGTAGAATGGGAGGCAGAGCCTTCAGCTTTCAGGCTCCTCTCCTGTGGAACCAGATCCCAATTCAGATCAGGGAGACAGACACCCTCTCTACTTTTAAGATTAGGCTTAAAACTTTCCTTTTTGCTAAAGCTTATAGTTGGGGCTGGATCAGGTGACCCTGAACCATCCCTTAGTTATGCTGCTATAGACGTAGACTGCTGGGGGGTTCCCATGATGCATTGTTTCTTTCTCTTTTTGCTCTGTATGCACCACTCTGCATTTAATCATTAGTGATCGATCTCTGCTCCCCTCCACAGCATGTCTTTTTCCTGGTTCTCTCCCTCAGCCCCAACCAGTCCCAGCAGAAGACTGCCCCTCCCTGAGCCTGGTTCTGCTGGAGGTTTCTTCCTGTTAAAAGGGAGTTTTTCCTTCCCACTGTAGCCAAGTGCTTGCTCACAGGGGGTCGTTTTGACCGTTGGGGTTTTACATAATTATTGTATGGCCTTACCTTACAATATAAAGCGCCGTGGGGCAACTGTTTGTTGTGATTTGGCGCTATATAAAAAAATGTATTGATTGATTGATTGATATTTAATGTTCAAACTGATAAACTTTGTTTTTGTGCAAATATTTGCTCATTTTGAAATGGATGCCTGCAACACGTTTCAAAAAAGTTGGGACAGTGGTATGTTTACCACTGTGTTACATCACCTTTCTTTCTAATAACACTCAATAAGCATTTGGGAACTGAGAACACTAATTGTTGAAGCTTTGTAGGTGGAATTCTTTCTAATTCTTGCTTGATGTACGACATCAGTTGTTCAACAGTCCGGGGTCTCCAATGTCGTATTTTGCACTTGATAACACATTTTCAATGGCTGACATTTCTGGACTGCAAGCAGGCCAGTCTAGTACCCGCGCTCTTTTACTACAAAGCCACGCTGTTGTAACACATGCAGAATGTGGCTTGGCATTGTCTTGCTGAAATAAGCAGGGACGTCCCTGAAACAGACGTTGCTTGGATGGCAGCATGTGTTGCTCCAAAACCTGGATGTACCTTTCAGCATTCATGGTGCTATCACAGATGTGTAAGTTGCCCATGCCATGGGCACTAACACACCCCCATACCATCACAGATGCTGGCTTTTGAACTTTGCGCTGGTAACAATCTGGATGGTCTTTTTCCTCTTTTGTCCAGAGGAAACGACACCCATGATTTCCAAAAACAATTTGTAATGTGGACTCATCAGACCACAGCACACTTTTCCACTTTGCATCTGTCCATTTCAAATGACCTTGGGCCCAGAGGAGGCCACATTTCTGGATGTGGTTGATGTATGCCTTGACTTTGTATGGTAGAGTTTTAACTTGCACTTGTCGATGTAGCGATGAACTGTGTTAACTGACAATGGTTTTCTGAAGTGTTCCTGAGCCCATGCGGTAAGATCCTTTACACAATGATGTTGGTTTTTAATGCATTGCCACCTGAGGGATCGAAGGTCACGGGCATTCATTGTTGGTTTTCGGCCTTGCCGCTTACGTGCAGAAAATTCTCCAGATTCTCTGAATCTTCTGATTATATTATGGACTGTAGATGATGGAATCTCCAAATTCCTTACAACTGAATGTTGAGAAACATTGTTCTTAAATTGTTAGACTATTTTTTTCACGCAGTTGTTCACACAGTAATGATCCTTGCCCCATCTTTGCTTGTGAATGGCTGAGCCTTTGCGGATGCTCCTTTTATACACACAATTGATACTCACAATTAGTGTCCTCAGTTCACAAACGCTTATTGAGTGTTGTTAGAAGGAAAGGTGATGTAACACAGTGGAAACATTCCACTGCCCCAGCTTTTCTGAAACGTGTTGCAGGCATCCATTTCAAAATGAGCAAATATTTACACAAAAACAATAATGTTTATCAGTTTGAACATTAAATATCTTGTCTTTGTGGTGTATTCAATTGAATATAGGTTGAAGAGGATTTGAAAATCATTGTATTCTGTTTTTATTTACCTTTTACACAACATCCCAACTTCATTGGAATTAGGGTTGCAGTTATAAACTCACTACCTTTGATTATTTTTATCTTTCATATCCTGAGTGGCAGAGCTCTGTGTAGGCTTAGTTGTGTGATATGGACACCAGTCATATGATTTCCCTGTATGTGACTTTCATTACTATAGCAACCATTGTGGATTGGATCCCAAATGAGGATTGCAGCATGGAAACAAAGATCAGATTTGGTCACTTGCCAGAGTTGGTGACAGAACAGATCTAACTGGGGCATACAATAACCTGGAGGAGGGCCACAAACTGCTGTTCAAGAACACAACGTAAATGCATTACGGCTGAGGCTGCCATTGCGTTCCCTTTCACAGTGTATTCCTGACTGTGTTGGGTGTTGGTGTGTGTGTGTGGGGGGGGGGGGGGGGGGGGGGGCATGAGTGCGCGTTTTATTTTCTGATGTCCTGCTTTGCAGTGTGTTGAGAATCGTGACGAGTGTAAGAATCGGCTAGCCTGTCGCGTGAGATGCATGTGCTCAAATCCATGGAATCTTTTAAGCCCCGTTTACACATAGACGGTAAGAGCTCCCGGAAGCATCCCGGAAGAGTTTTTGGCCATCTTAAGGATCAAACGCCGTTGTTAACGCCGGCACTAGGGGGCGTGGCTTAGTTCCGGCTTTACCAGGAATCGTCGAAAAAATTATTCAACATGTCGAATAATTCTGGGAGAGCTCCCGGAGAATTCGCATGATGACGGAGACAACGTGAACAACGGCGTTTGATACTTTTCACTTTTCAGACGGGTCACACTCATCAATAACGTCAATTTAATGTACAATGGTTCATTTTAGGTCAGCTTGGTGTATAAATGTCATCATTCCAGGTAATGATAGTTGTCAGCTGGCCGTAAGAAGCAAGTTAGAGACAATAAAATAAGACAGCTGATTTCACTAAAACAGCATACAGCCTGGCCATGCTTTCATCGAGGGGCCAGTCATGGAAATCTGAATTCTCGCCTTCCGATTGGTCACTTTGCCAAAGTGACCTAGCACCAACCTTGGGAATAATTGAGAATTTGCTTTGGGAAAAGTGACAACGCTGATATTTATTCTTTAAAAAATTACAATAACAAAAAAAAAAAGTGTGGCACACGGCGCTGTCCGTGATGCTGAAAGCATAGATTCAGACAACTCATTTCACACAGTTATTATCATAAAACACAGTTTGTTTTTGAGGCACTGTACATTTCTGATGCAATCAGTAAACCTTTTGTGTCTATTTGACCCGCCAGAACAGCGCACTGCCTCCGAATTTACCTCTTTATAATTCAAAATAAACAAAGTCCCAAAACAAATGAAAAATGCATAATCTACGAAAGTTCAGTTTTAATCTTTTTTTTTTGCAACAATAACACAACATTCTGCAAGATCTCTTTTTAATAAACACACACAAATGTGTATTGTGCACACAAACTGGGGAAAAAGCCACCAAAAAAGCCAGCATGTAGGCCAAGTCCCTCCCTCATCATCAACCAGTGAAGCCAATGCTGATGCCATGAAGTGAATTAAATGCATGTCTTACCTTCAGAAGACTTTCAAGCAGCGAGTGTTGTTACTGAACCTCCTGAGAACAGTGTCCTTCCACTCAGTTGGGCACTTATTTGTTAAGTCCCTCTCAAATACAAGCTGCACCAACTGGGCCTTTTTCTTGTGGAGTATTACTCATCTGTGGTTCAAAATTGTGCCTCAGAGCGGAGAATGAGTTCTCACACATGTATCTGCTTATGAAATCTTCCCTCGTTCTCTGTTGCATTTTCCAGTTACGGAAACACACACTCATGAAAGCATCCATTGTATCAGACCAGCTGCGGTGGCTGCTAAACTGCCAGCAACAAAAACAAAATGCTGCACTGGCTTTGATGCGGTACTCGAGCCAGTCTTGGTTGTGATACCAAGTAGCGACAAATGAATGCTTCCGTCCGCTGAAAATGCTGGCAGGGTACTGCTGCTGCTGCTGTAAAACAATTTGGTTGGGCTGGTCGGTCACAAGGTCATCTTTTGGTGTTTTTCCACAGGTAGCACTTGGGCTAGCAGGTGCATTGCGGCTGTTAACGCCGCTCCCTCTGATGTTCCTCAGAGGGAGCGGCGCTACGGTCGGGAACAGGTGCTTTTGCTCCCACTTCAGTAGATCGAGCTGGTGGAGGCCTAGAGGATGCAGCACCATGTTGCCAATTCCTTATGTCCATTTTCTGACTGCTGGAAATGCTGTTGTAGTATGATCGACTGACCACACTTTTTTGAAATGACGAATCAAATCAGAAGGTCACAGGTTAAGCGCCGGACCAATGAGCATACGTCTCCACATCACGTGACACGAATATTACTAACAAACGCGTCTTTATTTAAAATTTAATTATTAATTTTTACGCCATTTACCAAGGATGATTTCACATTCAATAAGATACACTTAAATAATTAATAAAATATAAGTTTGGCACAAAGGCTTGGCCTGCTTGTGGGTGAGTGAAGGGGGAGGCACAATAACTCATTGGGGGGGGCATGCCCCACGAATGATCCCCCATGATGCCGATGCCGTCACTTGCTGTGTATATTATATGGACATTCAATCTGTGAGAACAGATTTGAATCAGATTTGAAATAAATCTGACTAGTATGCTGCCCATGGGGATTCACAGGCTGTAGATTGGGTAGAATGGGTTGTTTATAAAATAGGTAGCTGACATTTTTCAAGGGTGGTATTAAATTCTGCAGTTTCTACAATGATTTGAAATAGCGTCTGTGTCCAGAATATCAACATCCATTGTGCACTTTTGTTACGTAATATCCATAATTTGTCCAAAAATATTAGTCCTATCAATGGTGCATTTTGGCAGTGGGGACTTACTTTTTCTTGTGCGTCACTAATGTTTTGACAATGACAGTCCAACACGACCTTTAAATAGGAATCTAAAATCATTCTCAGTTAACTTGGAAAAACAGTTAGATAGTTCAAAAATAATTCAGACGATGTAGTCCGTGATACTTCCAAAAAAAAAAAAAAAAAGACTTCATGTCCTTCCTCAGTCCAGTGAAAAATCACATCAGAAATTTGTTCAGGTTTTCATCCTAACAGCTCTTCATACCTCCAGATGGCTTACAGCTTAGTGGATTTGTTTTTTGTTTTTTTTTGTGTGTGTGTGTGTGTGTGTGTGTGTGTGTTTGAAGAATTAGCACCGTCAATTAGCTTGTTCAAATATTTGTCCATCAGCAAAACAATCTCCGCTGTATTTAGCTAAACTCCACTAGTGTGTGTGTGGGTGGGGTTCGCAGTGAGGAATGGTACAAAACGTATGGAACCAAATTTGTACAGTAAATGGACCAATCAAAGTGCCAATCAAATGACTAGGATCCACTCAGCTAATATCCATAGTTTCTCCCAAAATATTAGTCCTAACAATATTCCATTTTGACTGAGTTCATCCTTGACACAAAATACATAAGCATACGGCAAACGCCAGCTTTCCAAAGTTTGTCTGTGAATGAAGTTATACACACGTCCCTACTCACGCACACACGTATACACATACACACAGGCCACTTGACTTTTAATATATAGTATAGTTGATATACCACCCCTTGCTGGAATGGCTTGTGAGTCCTGAAATTAATGTTCAAAATCCATTGTTCACTGTTGTTACCCAATATACACTATTTCTCAAAAAATCCCTAATTTCTCCAAAAAAATGTGCGTCCTATCAACTTTTGATTTTCACCATGTTCATCCTTGACCCAAAATACATAAGCTTACCAGACGCCAAATGTCAGCTCTCCCCAGTTTCTCCGTGATCAAAGCCACACACACACACACGCGCATACGCACACGCATACACACTGCAAAAACTGATATGTAAAAAAACAAGGCTTGCTTAAAGAAGATTTGACTTCATTTTTGTCTAAATAAAAAAAATAATCTCGTCAAGCATTTTTTACATAAGAAAAAAATGTCTTGTTTTGGGAAAATGTATCTCACTTTTTCTTAATTTTTTCCAGTTAATACCAAGCTGTGTTTAACAAGTAACAAAGGAAGGCAATGGATTTCAAATAATTCAAGCAAAGGAACAAGATTCTTTTACTTATCATAAGACAGAGCCTAATCTTAAAATAAGAATGCTGTCTAGTCTGAAGGCCCATTTTGATTATTCAGTGCCTAGACATTTTGCTAGTTTTGAGCATTCTGACCAAGTAAATCTGTCTTACGCCTTCGCAGATTTTTTTTTTTTTTTGCTTAATACAAGACAATTTGGCTAGATTTGGCTCTCAAAGCAGACATCCTGTGGAAATAACCATTTTTTTTTACAACATATAATAATAATAATGTGATCATTTGCACAGCATTTTTTTTTTTTACATAATTCTTTTTTATGCACATTTTTGTCAAACTTCTCACATGCCCCATGAGGACAGCCCACTTACCCCCAGTGGTACATGATAAATAAAAGCCTGCTCTGCAGTAGCAATGCACTGCATTAGTGCTTTGGTCACATGGGTGTAAATTCAATAAAACATCATCTTTGGAGGACCCACTGAGATGAAACAAGTGACCTGTGATAATGCTGGATTCACTGTTCGAAAAACAATGTTGTGTGGCCCAGTGAGATGTGGCGAGATGCAGGCTCCCTGTATCCTGTTGCCCCCCTCTTGTTCTTTACTACTGCTCAGACAAATTGGCCCCTTTGAGATTTTCTGGTGAGATTTTGTGGAGTTTTCTCAAAAGTTGCAACCCAAATTACATTTTAATGTTGGCTATTTTCACAATATAATTCTCATAATTGGCATAAATTGTGAGTCAAAGAAAAAAGGCATGATGAAGCAGCTATTTGAGTGGTCATACTGTATAATAGTGTCTATAATTAAGTTGATGGAAAACTAAGCCAAAGAAAGTGTGCTTGGAGGCTCACACTTGAAATTTTTTGACATGAAAAAGTTCAAATTTACCCAAATGAAAATGTGTTGGCAGGTTTTATTCTTGATTTAAAAAATTTAGTCAACTGAACATTAACATATAAACAACAAATAACTTGCTAAACATGTTGGGTTTGTGATTATTTTGAGGAATAAAGATAAATTGGCAGACTGGCATTAGATCTATTCAAAAGGAACATGTCTCCACTCATTTCCATTTAGTTGAAGTCAGGTGAAGGAACATGCACTGGTTCCACATGTCACCACGTCCACCACACGACAGAACCATCTTGGGTCCTAAATGGGAACTACCAAGGTAGACACCGATGTCTACAGTAAAACTTCATGATGGACAATGAAATCGGGGTGTGAGGTTGTACTTTATACATACTTTGACACTCTTTAATATGTTTTTTTACATTAATATGAATTAATATTTAGTTTATATTAGTAATTCAAGAATTTTATATTAATGGCCTGAGAAAAATATACAATATATATATATATATATATATATATATATATATATATACAAGAAAAATATACACCGGATTGCAGACTGCGCTGATCAGCACAGCATGGGGTATTCAGCTGGAGGTGCTCAGATTGTGCATGTCGTTTCAGGTTGTGGGTATGTTAGCTATATAGCCATGTAACTGCAGGCAGGCAAACTCTGACAGTAATTAAATCTTTCTGTGTGAATATTGGATGCCACATTGCATGTTGAGCAGCAGAGTATCTCCCCACAAGACAACCGGTCAGTGCGTACTTCCCTGCTCCTTTCAGCACAAGCACAGAAAACTACAAATAACATAGAAATAAAGACTCACCACCTTCCTTCATTTGTACACTCTCTGGCTCAGACATCTGAAGTATATATCCCTAATGAACAAATAAATATGTATTTTCATTATAGCAAGGACAATGGAATTAGTATGTGTAGTGTGTGGGGTGGGCATGGCATCAGGGTGCTGGCTGCACCTTGTCTTGTCAGTCAGCCATCAGTGATGGATT
Organism: Thalassophryne amazonica; assembly: GCF_902500255.1. Taxonomy (NCBI): domain Eukaryota; kingdom Metazoa; phylum Chordata; class Actinopteri; order Batrachoidiformes; family Batrachoididae; genus Thalassophryne; species Thalassophryne amazonica. Next base: position 83,689,049 of record NC_047104.1, read on the forward strand.
CTTTGATGTTCCAACTGTCCAACCCTAATTCCCACCTCTCAAAAACATTTTCTGTACCCACTTATTCCAAATAAGGGTCACAGTGGAGCTGTAACCTATCCCAGCAGTAATTGGGCAAGAAGCGGGGTACACTCTGGACAGAGTGCCAGTTTTGCAGGGCCAGATATGGAGGTTAGTTGTTGGTTTGTTTGTCCTTATATAATATTACTGCAAAAAAGTAAAAAAAACAAAAACAAAACAAAACTGACTGATGCTGATTGACTGACTGGTGGATGCTGGGTACCCTTTGAGTTGTTCTTACAGTGACACTGTCACATGATGTTGCTTTGCAGCTTGAGATGATTTGACAAAGAGCCAACATACCATCTCACACAGGTAAAGATAGACAGATAAACAGATAAAATAAAACAACAACAAAAATGATCCAGATAACTAAAAACAAACAGCTGGTTGAGGAAGTGAATTCTAGCTATAGTGACCTCGCACTAAAGGTCAAAATCCAAAAGTGAAATGAAAAAAAAAAAAAAAATGCACACAAGGGCACACAGACTGACAGCCATTCATCTGTGTTGTGAGGATTTGTGCGCTTGCTCAAGGGCAATAGGTGACATTTGATGTGTGCGGTAAGAAGTTTGGCTTCCCACTGATTCTCCTGTGTCCTCGAGCAAAACCCTGCTGTGCAGTTTCTTTTTGCAGTGCCTGTTTAAACTGTCTGTCTACTAAAATGAGGTTGTCTGTCTGTCTCGGCCTGTGTACACAGGTGTTTGTGAATCTGTAGCTCAGTGAGTAACATATTCTCCCAGGGGCAAAATAGCTGTAATTTCTCATCAGAATAAAATCTGTCTGTTGGAAGTTTGCTCGAGCCGGTGAAAGCAAATATCTCCTTCCACTGCTCTTATTTAGAAATCACTTTGGTCCAGCCATAAACAGTTTAAAGGAGCTGTATAAAACGTCTTAATTACTGATTGTAAGCATGGCACAGCATGGCTGATTGCGTTTGTTTCTTGGGTAGTGCATAAAATGTTTTCTCGACAATCAATCCGAATTATACATAAAAGTGCTTCATATAAAAATAGACTTCATCACATGTAATATTTTGCTTTCATATTGTCTTTTTTGTTGTTAAATGCATATCTCCTGAACATCTCTTTCAGATTTAAGACAAATTTCTCTGGGTTCTCTGGGTTTAGTGTATTTTACAAAATCATCCAGTGGTGTTTGCATGATGGAATAATGTGAATGAATATGGTGTTTAAGCATAGAGAATAAACAATTAAAAATACCAATCTCCCCTTTGGCTATCTTTGTCTCCTTTTATCAGCAATTAAAGCACACAGCCCTGTGTGGAAACAAAGCCAGTCAGTTTCAAACAAATCTCTCAACAGTGCCACTTAACAACACAGCCTGTTTTCTAGCACTTCTCATTTGCTGTGTTTGTATATCAGTGTGGGAAATTTTCCTTATAACAAAATTAGGTTGGTCAATGTTTTCAGTTATGTTCTAGATCATGAACTTAAGAGGAACTTAAAAACAATAAGCTCCGGTAATAATGGGACATAAAAATGCTTTACTCATGGAAATGTCAATTGTCAAAGTGTGAGGTTTATCAAATATTCTCAAGTAGACAAAGTCTGGGAGTATGCCCATTGCTACATCCACCACATCATGAAACTGGTCTGGGTCCTGATTGACAACCACCCAGACAGCCAACCAGTCCATCTCCACCACACAAAATTAAGCATCTATCTGCAACCCCCAGGTCAAACTCTGGCATCCGCATGGCTTGCTTCAGCTGGTGGGATCCTCATCACTGAGGCACCTTCAGCCTGAGTTATGGCCAGAGGAATGTGCTGCACGACTAAAATACCGTGGCTGTGGTTCCCTCAGTGATGCTCCTCATCTGAGTCTCCCTAAGTAGCCACTCAGTTGACACAAAGCCATTCCAGCTGAACCCAGTGAACTTCTGAAAAGGTGTAGTACCAAAGAGTTCTAGTTGTTGTCTTAGGTTACTGATTAACATTCAAGTCTTATAACCATGCAGTAAAAGAAGAAGCACTGCGACCCAAGAAGACTGCGACCGTTGTCCTTCTGCAAAGATATTGGCATCACCAAAACCTCTGTCCAGTGATCTCATGACTCCATGACACATTACCAGATGTATCTTGATCTCAAAGGCCAAGGACCCAGAGATATGAAAGTCACTGACAAGATATGTGAATGATTCTACACCTATAACCCTTTTGACTCAAGGAACTAATTGAAAGTGTGGATCTTAGTCTTGATTCATGACAATTGCAAACCCAGGCACTGTGACTCCCCAATCAGCTTCTCAAGTGCTGCAATCATCCATCCATCCATCCATCCATCCATTTTCTTCCGCTTTTTCCGGAGTTGGGTTGCGGGGCCAGCAGCTCAAGCAAAGCCGCCCAGACCTCCCGATCCACACACACCCCTGGCGGAGGCCAACGTGCATTGGAAACAGGTTTGACTTACTACCGGCAATGCGAACCAAGCGCCTGCTGCGGTCGTACAGGGACTGGATAGCCCTTAGCAAACGACCGCGGACCCCGTACTCCCGGAGCACTTCCCACAGGGTGCCCCGAGGGACATGGTCGAACGCCTTCTCCAGATCCACAAAACACATGTGGACTGGTTGGGCGAACTCCAATGAACCCTCGAGCACCTGATGGAGCGTGTAGAGCTGGTCCATTGTGCCGCGACCAGGACGAAAACCACACTGCTCCTCCTGAATCTGAGGTTCGACCATCGGTCGAATTCACCTCTCCAGTACTCTGGAATAGACCTTACCGACGAGGCTGAGGAGTGTGATCCCCCTATAGTTGGAACACACCCTCTGGTCTCCCTTCTTAAACAGAGGGACCACCACCCCGGTCTGCCAATCCAGAGGCACTGTCCCCGATCGCCACGCGATGTTGCAGAGGCGTGTCAGCCAAGACAGTCCCACAACATCCAGAGACTTAAGGTACTCAGGATGAATTTCATCCCCCCCAGGAGCCTTGCCACCGAGGAGCTTTCTAACCACCTCGGTGACTTCGGCCTGGGTAATGGATGAGTCTGCCTCTGAGTCCCCAGTCTCTGCTTCCTCTTCGGAAGACGTGACGATGGGATTGAGGAGATCCTTGAAGTACTCCTTCCACCGCCCGACAACATCCACAGTCAGAGTCAACAGCTCCCCACCCGCACCGTAAACAGTGCTGGTGGAGAGCTGCTTCCACCTCCTGAGGTGTTGGATGGTTTGCCAGAATCTCTTCGAGGCCGACCGATAGTCCTCCTCCATAGCCTCCCCGACCTCCTCCCAGACCCGACTTTTTGCCTCTGCGACCGCACGGGCTGCGGCATGCTTGGCCTGCTGGTACCTGTCAGCTGCCCCTGGGGTCCCACCTACCAATAAAGATAAGTGGGACTCCTCCTTCAGCTTGACGGCATCCCTTACTTCCGGTGTCCACCTCCGGGTTCGGGGATTGCCGCCGCGACAGGCACCAGAGACCTTGCAACCACAGCTACGAGCGGCCGCATCGACAGTGGAGGTGGAGAACATGGTCCACTCAGACTCCATGTCTCCAACCTCCCCCGGGATTTGGGAGAAGCTCTCCTGGACGTGGGAGTTGAAGACTTCGCTGACAGAGGGTTCCGCCAGTCATTCCCTGCAGACCCTCACGATACGTTTGTGCCTGCCAGGTCTGACCGGCTTCCTCCCCTCCCAGCGGATCCAACTCACCACCAGGTGGTGATCGGTCGACAAATCTGCCCTTCTCTTCACTCGAGTGTCCGAGACACATGGCTGAAGGTCAGATGATACGACTACAAAGTCAATCATCGACCTCCGGCTCAGGGTGTCCTGGTGCCACGTGCACTTATGGACACCCTTGTGCTCAAACATGGTGTTCGTGATAGACAAACTGTGACTAGCACAGACGTCCAACAACTGAACACCACTCGGGTTCAGATCGGGGAGGCTGTGCTTCCCGATCACCCCCCTCCAGGTCTCACTGTCGCCGCCCACGTGGGTGTTGAAATCCCCCAGGAGAACAATGGAGTCCCCGGGAGGGGTACTAGATAGTGCTCCGACTGGGGACGGGTACTCTGCACTGCTGCTCGGCCCGTAGGCCGAGACAACGGTGAGAGACCCGTCCCCGACCCGAAGGCATAGGTGCTCCTTTGCTGCAATCATGGAATGGAAAACAATGCTGCAGTCATGTATTCCATTATTTCAAGAAAGATCACAGCATCAAATCCTTGACTCATGTATAATATAGCACTTAAAATGAGGTGCAATAGTATATGGTGTATACAGCAGGTAAAATAAGTGTTGAACATGTAACCATTTTTCTCAGAAGCTATATTTCTAAAGTTGCTACTAGCAAGAAATTTTCACCAGTTTTCTGTAACAATCCAAGTAATCCATGCTATGCCATGCTAACTGCACCATGCTACAAGTAGTGCCACTGACCCTATCCAAATGCAAAACTAGTAAATAATTAGAAAAGATGAGAGAGAAAAAATGTCAGTGACCTCCATCTGTACAACCATTCCTGTTTTTGGGGTTGTCTCATTGTTGCTCCACTGGTGCACCTGTTGCTAATTTCATTAACACCAAAGCAACTGAAACTGATTAACAACCCCGCCCTGCGCTGCTTAACAGAGTCTGTTCCTCGAGTTATATTTTTGACAGTCATATGTGGAAAAAGTACTGTGTTTGCCTCGGGCAGCACGGTGGTTTAGTGGTTAGCACTAGTGCCTCACAGCAAGAAGGTTGTGGGATTGCTTCCCACCCTTGATGTGTGGGTTTCCTCTGGGCACTCCAGATTCCTCTCACAATCAAAAACATGCTTATTTAGGGTCTGCTCCTTTCTCTGCCCCTGACCAAGGCAGTGTCTCTACATCTGTAGTTGGTCCCCAGGCACCAGTCTGTGGCTGCCCACTGCTCTTAGTGGTTGGATTGTGTGTAACTATAATTAGGATCGGTTAAATACAGAGGACAAATTTTGTTGTATGTATACGAGGTCTATTAGAAAAGTATCCGACCTTATTATTTTTTCAAAAACCATATGGATTTGAATCACGTGTGATTACATCAGACATGCTTGAACCCTCGTGGGCATGCAAGAGTTTTTTCACGCCTGTTACGTCATTCGCCTGTGGGCAGTCTTTGAGTGAGGAGTCGCCCACCCGCTCGTCGATTTTTTTTCATTGTTTAGGAATGGCTCAGAGACTGTTGCTTTGTTTGATAAAAATTTTTTCAAAACTGTAAGGCACAACTGAGTGGACACCATTCAATAAATTCAGCTGGTTTTCGGTAAAAATTTTAACGGCTGATGAGAGATTTTGGTCTGGTAGTGTCGTTTTAAGGACGGTCCACGGCGCCTGACGGCGATCTGCGCTTCGAGGCGGCAGCGTCTCGCCGTTTCAAGTTGAAAACTTCCACATTTCAGGCTCTGTTGACGCAGTAAGTCGTCAGAGAACAGAGAACTTTCAGAAGAAGTCGGCATGAGGAGTTTATTCGGACATTCCATTGTTAACGGTCATTTTGTAATGAAAGAACGTGCGGGCAGAGTCGCATGTCGGGCCGGACCCGACCGCGGGGGGTCGCGACAGGAAAAACACCTCCGTTGGAAATCTTAATGGGCAAGTTGGAACATGCCCAAGCTGTTAAACAATTTTTCAGTTACTCACTTGTTGAAAGCCATCAAAAGCCGCCTGAATTTTACAAATGGTCTTCAACACGGAGGTGTTTTTCTGGTCGCGGCGCACACAGATTTGCGTCGTCGTCACGGAAACGACTGTGAATTTGCACGCACGTTCTTTCATTACAAAATGACCTTTAACAGTGGAATGTCCACATAAACTCCTCATGCCGGCCTCTTCTGAATCTTCTCTGTTCTCTCACGACGTCCTGGGTCAACAGAACCTTAAATTAGGATGATTTCAGCTCGAAACAGCCAGACAACGTCGCCTGGGAGCGCTGCGCGACGTCCCGCTCCGTGGGAAGTCCTTACACCGACAGAAACACCCCATAATCTCTCATCAGCCATTAAACTTTTCACAGAAAACCAGCTTAATTTCTCGAATAGTGTCCACTCGGATATTCCTCACAGGTCCAGAAAAAATTTTGATAAAGCAACGCGCGCCGTCTCGAGCAGCGTGTGAAACAAAGGAATTCAGCCGAGAGGGCGGGACCACATCTCACTCAAGGCCTGCCCACAGGGAAATGACGTCACCGACACGCGTGAAAAAACTCACGCATGCGCACGAGGGTTCAAGCATGATTGGTGTAATCGCATGTCATTCAAATCCATATAGTTAAAAAAAAATAATAAAAGGGTCGGTTTATTATCTAAGAGACCTCGTATATGTATGTTCAATGACAATAAATGTTCTATTCTATATCTTTGTGTTTTTATTCTCATTGTTCAACCTAAGAATGCCTAAACTCATTATCCAGAAATTTGAAAAGGTTTTCTTTCAGTTGCTCCAAAGAAAATGAGCTCTAAATCATATTAATAATCCTTTGCTTTTGGTATGTTATTTATGTGGAAATTCCATAAAAACACCCTTAGGTCAAAAAGGGTGACAAAAGTGTTTGCACATTCTCTCTATCTCTCTCTCTCTCTATATATATATATATATATACATACACACACATACATACATACATACATACATACATACATATATATTAGGGGTGGGCAAAAATAAAAAATCTTAATTGCATTAACTCAATGACTTTCTGTGATTAATCATGATTAATCGCATGGTATATGTGAAACCCAAAAATGAATTCAAAAGCCGCTTAAAAGCAGTTTTATTTGAGAATGTAAATTAACATTGCATATATTTGAAAATGTACATTTCAACTGCAACACTCTAATGAAATCAAATATAAAACCACTGGCAGGTCATTTGTTATCCTGTTTCATATCAAAATGAGAATCTGTAAAAATAAATAAATAAACAGTAACCATTGAGGTGGTACCTGAGACTTGTATAGCTTTGGTGAAATGCAAATTCTGCATTGCAATGATTACAGATAACTTTGCTTTTCTCCAATGCGCCATCCTCGGGGCTGGATCCAGAGTGAAAATCTGACAGATGCATTTTTGCCCAATGATAAAATAAAAATCATACGCGTCTTGTTATTCAATAATCCTCATTCTTTTATTTGTGTGCAACATACACTGTCACACTTCTTTTAATATATTTATTATACTTCATGGACCATAGTGAACACTTATTTGTATAAATATGATGTCCCCCCTCCCCCCCAAAAAACACTATAACAAAAATTGACTGTAAACAGGATCAAATTTATTGCCCAAATCTTTCAATTATACCTGAATCTATATATGATTTTTTTTCAACTGATAAAATCAATAACAATTTGACTGCATGTATTCTTAATAATATATTGAGATACAGACAGTTCACAGAAGACATTTTCCATTGATACCAATCAAAATTAGAAACAGTCCAGCAGGTAACAATATTCATGTCCATGACTAAATATACTAAAACAAATACATCACAATTGTACACATACCACAATGTGATATGTGTACAATTGTGATGTATTTGTTTTAGTATATTTAGATTTTGTTGTGATTTGGCACTGTATAAGCCGATTAAATTGAATTGAAAAATTGAAAAAAACATTTTAGTCGATTGAAGTTTGTGTGTGTCATTTTAATTAAAGCAGCAATTCGTTTTGAAGTTATTAATTCCGACCGGACTCTGTCTCAGCAGAGAGCCGCGCAGCATTTGAAGCTGTGACAATTCCTTTCAGACATTGGCATGAATGTCTTTCCATATATCTGAGCTGAGTTCTTACAGCTGCTGTGCTTCACTTCAGGATGTAATTTGAAAAGAAAATACAGCACGTTTCATTTTGGGAGGAAAAAACGTTTTAATCGATTGTAGTTTCTTGTCTGTATTACAACGTTTGGAAAGAGGTGTCATTTTATTTAAAGCGGCGATTAATTTTGAAGTTATTAATTCCGACCGGACTCTCTCGGCCACGCAGCGTTTCGAGCTGTGTGAACGGAATGGAGGACGACTCTCGTTTGACAGCAACAAGACAAGAGTCCCAGTTAGTGACTTTAATTCACACAAAAGTGACTGATGATATTTTAATGGCTTTGAGAGGGGTTAAGAAGCAGACTTGCCATTTCTGAAGAGCAGTGAATCAAAGAACCAACGAGCTACTGGAGCGAAGCATTGCTTCAATGGTTCATGGTTTCAAAGTGGAGCTGCGCTGCAGAAACGGTGGATTACAGACCAAACCCTGAATATCCGACTTTATTTGTACGTCATATGACTCTGAAACTCGGAAAAATCCGTATAATTTACGGACTATAGGTTGACATGAAAACCACCGAAAAGTTGTGTTCACCGCAGGGACACGTTCAGCACTATTCGGGATTGTTCAAGATTTCTTTTTACCAATGACGAACGATGCGTAAAAAAAAATTGACCGATGCAACTGCATCGGTCCAAACCGGTCTGGATCCGGGCCTGATCCTGTAGAACTTTGTACCGAAAATGTCCATTCAAAATTTCGGTGTCTTTCTGGATTTTGTTTTATTGTGCATTGCATAGCCTGTACTTTTCTCGATCCTCGTGTTGTTTCTGTGTGAACTCAGCTATCAGCAGGAAGCAGCAACAGAAGCTCACTCCCGACTGACGCTTTCAAAATAAAAGGCAACGAACAACAGTCATAAAAGGCTAAAAAAAAAAAAAAAAAAAAAAAAAAAGGAAAAAAACCCGCAGCGTTAAGGGGAGGAACAAAATTGTCAGCGATAATGACCTCAATAATTAACACAGCGTTAGCGCGTTAACGTTGCCCAGCCCTAATATATACACACACACACACACACACACACACACACACACACACACACACACACACACACACACACACACACACACACACACACACACACACACACACACACACACACATCTTAAATCAACTAGGCGTATGATTTGTCATATTCATTCACTCTATATTACTTTGAGTCCCATTGATGCTCATACTTATTTCCGGATACTGTAGCATGAAGCAGATGGAGGTTTACCACATTCCCTGGTGCGGGCTAATGCAGTTGACTTCCCCAGCCAGGATTGGTACCCATTTTGGTACCAGGATTGGTACCATTGGTATCCAAGAGGCAGCTTAAATCATAACTGTACTATCCCCAAGTGCAGAACCTCGTTTGGACAGTCAGCCTTTTCTTACAAAAGCTGTAAACTCTGGAACTCACTGCTCACAGATATTAAGGCCGTCAGCGAGTTGAAAATATTCACCTTTAAACTTAAATCTTGGCTTAAATCAAACCAAAACTGTACCCACCAGTAAACATATGAGAATGAATGAATGAGATGAGTGAGATGAGAGTTTGAATTGCACTGTTCTATTTATTATTGATGTTCAAATGCAAATTAAGATGTTTTTTAGGTCGTGTTAGAGTAGAAAAGCCTAACCAGGGACGGGAGTTGTAAATTAGCACTTGTTGCTATACTCTGTATGCATCACATCAGCTACAAGCTTTGATTTGTAGCTATGTCTGATTGTATTGTCCCTGTCAAATAAACTAATAAATAAATAAATAAAGAGCTGGGTGGACTGGGGCAATGCAAATGTCATACAGTTAATTCTGCATTTACAAAAGTGGTGGAAAACCATGGCATTTGTACTTGTCACATCAGGTCTTGTGCCATTCATCACTGCATTCAGCATACTATGGAACTACCCCAAGACCTGATTGACAGCTACTGAAGCACACCACCACCAATCCATCCCTATTTCAACAAAATTTGCATGTATCTGCTGCAATCAGGTGACCCCTTGGCCTTTTTCTATTTGTTGGGGTACTCAGCACTCTGATGCACCTGTGTGCTTAATCATGCTCAGAGACATGCACTACATAGCCATTGTAAAGTTCCTTCATCTTCTTCCTTGTTTCACTCATGGTGTGAATGAGTGAAGCTGACTTTCATTGCAAAATAGCTTTTCAGCTGACACTGAAAGCCATTCATGGACCAATTATCTTACATGAGATTGAATAGAGTTTAATGGTCACAAATGTTTGTAAATCTTAAAATCACACATTTGTCCTCATGGATATTGATATTATAATAGTCAAGTGGCCTCTGAGTGCGTGTGTGCGTGAGTATGGCTTCAATCGCGCAAAAAAATGGGGAGAGCTGACATTTGCCATTTGGATTGCTTATGTATTTTGGGTCAAGGATGGATGCTGTGAAACAGAAAGTTGATAGGACAACTATTTTGGTGAAATTAGCAATTTTAAAGAACCAGCAGATAATAGCTGTGCTGCAATGCATCATGGAAGTTCAGGTTTTAAATGTGATTGTGGTTCATGTTAGTTTAACAGTATTCTAAGTGTTATTGATGTATTGTGTTTTTGAAGTTGAATTGGTTTAGTGAGTTTACATAAGTCTCATGTTACTATTACCATGAGTGACTTAAGTTAAATGTTGCTGGTACCATGAGTGCTGCGTTTGATACTGTGGATCATCATATTTTCCTCGATAGGCTGGAGAATCACTTTGGGATGACTGGAACTGGCATGGTGGACGTCATACCTGTCCAGTCGTTTTCATTGTGTTTTGTACAATAACAGTACCTCTGATCTTAGGGACATGAAGTTTGGGGTTCCGCAGGGATCCGTTTTAGGCCCCCTGCTTTTTTTTCCCTTTATATAGCACTCCCTGGGAATATACTGCGGTGTTTTGGGATTGCCTTTCATTGCTATGCTGATGATACTCAACTGTACATTCCGATAACTGCTGGTGATCTTACATAAAATCATTAGAAAATTGCCTTGCATCAGTGAGAAGTTGGATGTCTAGTAACTCTGATAAGACTGAAATGATGGTTCTTGGTCTAGCAAGACATCGGCATCAATTTGACCAGCTAGCACTTATCTTAGGTTCGTGTGTTATACATAATATGGATAAAGTGAGGAAACTTGGGGTAATTCTTCATCCTACATTGTCATTTGACCTCCACATTAGAGACATTACAAGGACTGCTTTCTTCCATCTGTGAAATATAGTGAAGATTTGTCCCATCCTGTCTATAGCTGATGCTGAGACTCTGATACATGCATTTATCTCTTCCAGATTGGACTATTTCAATGCATTATTTTCTGGTTTACCGCAGTCCAACACTAGGGGTCTTCAACTGGTTCAAAATGCTGCTGCCAGACTTTTGACACGAAGCAGAAGGTTCAACCACATTACACACGTTTTGGCATCCCTTCTTTGGCTTCCTGTCTCTTTGAGATCACAGTTGAAGGTGTTGTTACTGGCCTATAAAACTGTTCATGGGCTGGCACCTGCCTACTTGGCCGACCTGGTTGAGCCCTAAGTACCAGCTTGGGCCTTGCGTTTGCACGGTGCAGGACTGTTGTGTGTCCCTAGGGTGAATTAAAAAGTCAGTGGGTCACAGAGCCATTTCCCTATTGTGGAACGATCTGCCCGCACATATACGACAGTCAGACTCTGTGGAGATTTTTAAATTTAAATTGAAGACGCATCTTTTTCCCTGTTTTATTACCAGTATTTTATGTTGTTGCGTGTTTTCTTTTATTATTTATCTTTTTTTTTTTTGTTATTTTTGCTGTGTTCCTTTAATCTTTCAATTAATTTTGTTTTGGTTTTTTAAGCTGTGTTGTGTGAAGCACCTTGAGGTGACCCCGTCGTGAATTGGCACTTTATAAATTTATAAATTTGAAATTTGAATGAGTGAAAACTGATGTCTGTTGGATGTCTTCTGCGACCATTGTTTCTGCTTGTCGAAAATTAGAAGCACCTGCTTGCGGCAAACTGCAGAAAAGGCACTGCACATGTGTAGCTTTGATCACAGAGAAACTGTGGAAAACTGACATTTGCTGTTTTGTATGCTTATTTATTTTGAGTCAAAGATGAATGCTGCCAAAATGGAATGTTGATAGGACAAACATTTTGGAGAAGCTACAGATATTAGCTGACAACACTGAACGGCAAGCAATTAGCTAACAACACTGAACCTGGCAAGTCATTATATTAAAAGCGTGGGTGTGGTGAGTATGTTCAATGTAAGTACATCATATAATTGTAAATATGTTAAAAATACATGGATGACACAAGAAAGTGGAAAAAAAAAACATTTCCATAGTGGTCCATTTAATATGATAGCAAGAACCTAAACAAGTTATAAAATATATTAAGACAGTAAATTAACATAAAAAAATTATATAAGTAACAGAAAATAAAAGGATTGAGTTTTTCTAAAAATTGTTGTGGTCTAAGGTTATAAAAAAACATTATGGACTCACACGCCATTCCAACTCATTATACAAACTTTGCTTATGTTTTTTTTTTTTTTAACAAACCTTGATAAATGTCAGCTAACTATTTCATAAACACTACCCAATCTAGAGCCCATGCATCCCCACAGGCAACATGGTTGTCGTGTGTGTGTGTGTGTGTGTGTGTGTGTGTAAGGCTTCAATCATGCAGAAACTGGGGAGAGCTGGCATTTGCCGTTTGATATGCTTATGTATTTTGGGTCAAGGATGAACGTTGCAAAAACGGTAAGTTGATAGGACAAATACTCTTGGACAAATTAGCAATTTTAGCTAACCAGTAAACAATGCAATGCACCATGGGAGTTAGAGGTTTTGGTGCAGAAATGTTATTGTGGTTCATATTAGTTTAACAGTGTTGTTAGTGTTATTGATTTATTGTGTTTATGTACTTCAATTTGTTTCATTTGTTTAGTTAAGTGTCATGTTACTGGTACCATGAGTGAAATACATAGTGCGTTTGATGTTTGATGATCAAATCAAATCAATTTTATTTATATAGCACCAAATCACAACAAACAGTTGCCCCAAGGCGCTTTATATTGTAAGGCAAAAGCCATACAATAGTTACAGAAAAACCCGAACGGTCAAAACGACCCCCTATGAGCAAGCACTTGGCGACAGTGGGAAGGAGAAACTCCCTTTTAACAGGAAGAAACCTCCAGCATAACCAGGCTCAGGGAGGGGCAGTCTTCTGCTGGGACTGGTTGGGGCTGAGGGGAGAGAATCAGGAAGAAGACATGCTGTAGAAGAGAGCAGAGATCAATCACTAATGATTAAATGCAAAGTGGTGCATAGAGAGCAAAAAGAGGTGAATAAAAAGAACCACTCAGTGCATCATGGGAACCCCCCAGCAGTCTAAGTCTATAGCAGCATAACTAAGGGATGGTTCAGGGCCACTGATCCAGCCCTAACTATAAGCTTTAGCAAAAAGGAAAGTTTTAAGCTTAATCTTAAAAGTAGAGAGGGTGTCTGTCTTCCTAATCCGAATTGGGAGCTGGTTCCACAGGAGAGGAGCCTGAAAGCTGAAGGCTCTGCCTCCCATTCTACTCTTACAAACCCTAGGAACTACAAGTAAGCCTGCAGTCTGAGAGCGAAGCGCTCTATTGGGGTGATATGGTACTATGAGGTCCCTAAGATAAGTTGGGACCTGATTATTCAAAACCTTATAAGTAAGAAGAAAAATTCTATTCTGGAATTAACAGGGAGCCAATGAAGAGAAGCCAATATGGGTGAAATATGCTCTCTCCTTCTAGTCCCTGTCAGTACTCTAGCTGCAGCATTTTGAATTAACTGAAGGCTTTTCAGGGAACTTTTAGGACAACCTGATAATAATGAATTACAATAGTCCAGCCTAGAAGAAATAAATGCATGAATTAGCTTTTCAGCATCACTCTGAGACAAAACCTTTCTAATTTTAGAGATATTGCGCAAATGCAAAAAAGCAGTCCTACATATTTGCTTAATATGCACATTGAAGGACATATCCTGATCAAAAATGACTCCAAGATTTCTCACAGTATTACTGGAGGTCAGGGTAATGCCATCCAGAGTAAGGATCTGGTTAGACACCATTTTTCTAAGATTTGTGGGGCCAAGTACAATAACTTCAGTTGTATCTGAATTTAAAAGCAGGGAATTAGAGGTCATCCATGTTTTTATGTCTGAAAGACATTCCTGCAGTTTAACTAATTGGTGTGTGTCCTCTGGCTTCATGGATAGATAAGGCTGGGTATCATCTGCGTAACAATGAAAATTTAAGCAATGCTTTCTAATAATACTGCCTAAGGGAAGAATGTATAAAGTGAATAAAATCGGTCCTAGCACAGAACCTTGTGGAACTCCATAATTAACCTTAGTCCGTGAAGAAGACTCCCCATTTACATGAACAAATTGTAATCTATTAGATAAATATGATTCAAACCACTGCATCGCAGTGCCTTTAATACCCATGGCATGCTCTAATCTCTGTAATAAAATTTTATGGTCAACAGTATCAAAAGCTGCACTGAGGTCTAACAGGACGAGCACAGAGATGAGTCCACTGTCTGAGGCCATAAGAAGATCATTTGTAACCTTCACTAATGCTGTTTCTGTACTGTGATGAATTCTGAAACCTGACTGAAACTCTTCAAATAGACCATTCCTCTGCAGATAATCAGTTAGCTGTTTTACAACTACACTTTCAAGAATTTTTGAGAGAAAAGGAAGGTTGGAGATTGGCCTATAATTAACCTACTGTGCAATCAAGTCAGTTGAAGATGCAATCAACATGAGACTGCATTACATCCTTCAGCAGGGATGTATGTGAGGATCCTGTTTGTGGACTTCAGTTGGGTGTTGGGTGTCATCCTTGACATTCTCCAAAAAAAACAAACGAGCAAAAAAACAACAAAAAAAAAAACTCTCCAACCTCTCAGTGCCAGTTCCCACCTGTGAGTTGATCTTCAACTTCCTGATGGACAGGACACAGAAGGTGAGGCTGGGGAGCATCACATCCACCACACAGATAATAAGCACTGGAGCCCCTCAGGGGTGTGTGTTCTCCCCTCTGCTCTTCTCTGTACAAGCGACGGCACCTCAGAGAACCCCTCTGTTAAACTCCTGAAATTTGCAGATGACGCCACCATCATTGATGAGGCTGCATACAGACAGGAGGTGGAACAGTTGGTCCTCTGGTGTGGTCAGAACAACCTGGAGCTTAATCCACTCAAGACTGTGGAGATGATAGTGGAATTCAGGAGAAACCCATCATCACCCCCCGCCCCCGGTTCACAACAACAGTGTGCCTACTGTGGACACTTTCTGGTTCCTGGGATCCACCATTTCCCGGGATCTGAAATGAACCTCCCACATAGACTCCATCAGGAAAAAGGCACAGCAGAGGATGTACTTCCTCAGCCAGCTCAGGACGTTCCACCTGCCCCAGGAACTGTTCATCTTTTACACATCCAACATCTCATCTGTCCTGTTCATCTTCATCTCTGATTTCCCTTTGCCTCCAAACATGACAAGCACAGACGTAAACGAACTGTCAGGTCTGTAGAAACAAATCACTGGAGCCAGCCTGCCCTCCATCTGGGACTGGTCCAGGACCAGGAAGCGAGCTCGTAACATCTCTGCAGACCCCTCACACCCTGGACAGACAATGTTTAAACTCCTCCCCTCTGGGTGACGTTACAGAGCTCTGTACGTCAAAACAACCAGACACAGGAACAGTTTCTTTCCACAGGCCATCACACTGATGAACAGTTTAACCTGCCAAAAAACTCACTCATATTCCTCATGTACAACTTTAATCTGTCTGTCTGATTCTCCTTTGCACGCATTTTAATTGCGCATTTTATTTGCACATTTCTACTGTGAATTATTTAGTGTATATTTATACATGCCCGTACAGAGAGAGAGAGTGCAGTTCAACCCAAAGTCAACTTCCTTGTATTGTTGTAGATACTTGGCAAATAAAGGCTATTCTGATTCTGATTCCCTGTTGAGATGTTCCCTGCTGGTCTTCTGATTTCAGATGTTAACAGTGTTTGCAAGACGTTTTTTTTTTTTTTTTTTTTTTTTTACCTTCGACGTAGTAACACCCAGAGGCTGTGAACATCATGCTTGATTTGACTCTTTTAAGGGGAACGCCTAACACGTGTTGTTGAAGCCATCACTGGTAAACTGTCATCATCCATTTGCGATACATGTGAGATTTCTTTGGACTTTTTTCAGTGTATTTTTTCTTGATAGAATAGATTTCACTTGCAAAATTAATTTCTGTATAAACTTTACTCCGTCATCTAAAAATGATGAAAAAAAAATATAAAAAACTGACATTCTGATGTATGCAGAACAAAGTGTAACTGGTAATTGGAAGCTATATTATTCTTGAAGGGCAGATAGTAGGCTTCTAATTGGGGTAATAATAAAATAATTGTTAATAAAATAGGAATAATCAGATTTGCATGGCAGCAATAAGCTGCTGTGATGCTCACCATTTAAACGCAGAGGAACAGAAAAAACATTGATGGTTTTCAAGTCAGCATGGGAGTCAAGACCATAAATGGATGAGATGCATCTACTGGAACACTTTTTTAAAAAATATTCTTTACCGTTTTTAAAATTTCTATATACAGTCAGGTCCACAATTATTGGGACAGTGGCACAATTTGTGTAATGTTTCCTCTGTGCACCACCAGAATGGAGTTGAAACAAAATCATTAAGATGTGCTTGTGCAGACATCCAGCTGCAATCCAAGGGGTTTAAGGGTTTTTGGAATTGCAGTATTTTTCTCATATAGTCTCTTCATTTTTATAGGCCATATATAACTGGACAAACCAAATATAAGGATTATTGTTCATACAAGTCCTCGCATGTCACCCAGTTTTCCTTTGACCCATCACCTTGAATGCATCAGTATTTCTATGTCACTGAATATGTCTTGGAGTTTGTGTGAATAAATCATCAAGAGATGCAAACAGTATGGTACTTTGTGTTAAATTGTCTGGACTAGGCAAAAATACTCAAAGCCTGAGTAGCTGTTCAATTAAAAGACAAGTGAGGGAAGCTACCAAGAAACATGTAACCAATCCGAAGGCGTTATAGGCTTCTGTGGCTGTGATTGGATAAACTGTGCATCATGCCACTTTTTCTGTTGCACCCTCAGTCACCTCTTCATGGTGTTGTGGAACAAAGAAGGATTTTCACACAAGGAAACAGGTTTCACAATCAAACCACACAGTGCTGTAAAATCTCTAAACAAACTGAAATCACATTTTTTATCAATCATTACTACTGGGACCATTTACTGATGGCAGTCAGTAAACTTGTGCTCTGTTTAATTCTCAGTGGGGGGAGAGAGAGAGAGAGCGAGCGAGAGAGAGAGAGAATTAGCTTTACATTTACATCATTGACATCAAAAACAGGCTGAAAAGCTTTGACATGATACATTTCTTGCTCTTCTCTTGTTGTCTGATTTAGTTAATCAGTCTGTCGCACAGTGCCCCGTTCTGTATTTTACGATAAATGCACTATTTGTTGTCTACTAGGGCTGAAGAATTGTCAGCAGTCATGTTTGGACTGCAGTTGTCAAAGGCCCATTGAACTCAGTAATATGTTCAGCCCTTCAGCTGTTATCAAGTGACTGTACTCAAAGTGGAAGCATAAATTTTTAAGTGTTTCATTTTCCTACACTCACTTTCATGGACACAGTGCATCTGGAAGGTACAATGGTAAATAGACTGCATTTATATAGTATCTATATCAGAAACTCAAATCGCTTTACAATGATGCCTCACATTCACCCATTCATACAGACACACTCAGCCATCGATGTCAGGGTGCTGCCATGCAAAGCGCTCACTGTACACCAGTGAGGAACTTGGGGATTAAGGACCTTGCCCAAGGGTCCGTCATAATTGTCCAGCCTAACCACTAGACCATCACCTCTCGAAATATTCACTGCGATTCACTTTTTCCACATTTTATGTGACAGACTTATTCCAAAAGAGATTACATTTTTTTCCTACAAATTCTACACACATACCTCACAATGATGCATATTGGGTTTTTTTTTTAATGTTTTTGCAAATTTATAAAAAAAAAAATCAAAAAAAAAAAATCTAAGAAATCACATGTACATAAGAATTCACAGCCTTTGCCATGAAGCTCAAAACTGAGCTCAGCTGCATCGTGTTTCCACTGATCATCCTTGAGATGTTTCTTAAAGTCCACCTGGGGTAAATTCAGTTCATTGGTTATGACTTGGAAAGGCACACACCTGTTTACATATAAGGTCCCACAGTTGACGGTATATGTTAAAGCACAAAGCAAGCATGAAGTCAAAGAAATTGTTTGTAGACCTCCAAAATAGGATGGTCTCAAGGCACAAATCTGGATAAGGGTACAGAAACATTTCTGCTGCTTTGAAGGTCCCAATGAGCATCTGTAAATGTAAAAAGTTTGGATTCACCAGGAGACTTCCTAGAGCTGACTGCCCATCTAAACTGAGTGATTTAAGGGAGAAGGCCCTTAGTCAGGGAGATAATCAAGAACCCAGATGTTATTTTGTCCTAGCTCCAGCATTCCTCTGTGGAGAGAGAAGAACATTCCAAAAGGACAACCATTTCTGCAGCAATCCACCAATTAGGCCTGTATGGTAGAGTGGCCGGACAGAAGGCACTCCTTAGTATAAAAGGCACATGGCAGCCCACCTGGAGTTTGCCCAAAGGCACATGAAGGACTCTCAGACCATGAGAAACAAAATTCTCTCAAGTGATGAGACAAAGATTGAACTCTTTGGTGTGAGTGCCAGGCATCATGTTTGAAGGAAACCAGGCACCACTCCTACAATGAAGCATGATTGTGGCAGCATCATGCTGTGGGGATGTTTTTCAGCAGTCGGAATTGGGAGACTAGTCAGGATTGAGGAACAAATGAATGCAGCAATGTACAGAGACATCCTGGATGAAAACCTGCTCCAGAGCGCTCTTTACCTCAGACTGGGAGACAGTTAATCTTTCAGCAGAATACTGACCCTAAGCAGTCAGCCAAGATATCAAAGGAGTGACTTCAGTACAACTCTGTTAATGTCCTTGAGTGGCCCAACCAGGAACAAGACCTGAGTCCGACTGAACATCTCTGTAGAGATCTGAAAATGGCTGTGCACCAACACTCCCCATCCAACCTGATGGGGCTTGAAAGGTGCTGCAATGAAGAATGGCTATAACTGCCCAAAGAAATGTGTGCAAAGCTTGTGACATCATATTCAAGAAGACTTGAAGCTGTAATCTTGTGAAATCTTGTGAACATAAGTATTCACACCCTTTGCGCAATACTTCATTGATGCCAAAGGTGCATCAACAAAGTATTGCGCAAAGGGTGTGAATACTTATGTTCACAAGATTTCTTAGTTCTTTATTTTTAATAAATTTACAAAAAAAAACAAACAAAAATCCTGTTGTCATTATGGGGTGTTGTGAATAGAATTTTGTGGAAAATAATTTAATCCATTTTGGAACATTGTATTTTATCCTACTATCTGGCTGCGCTGATTCATCCAGTTCAGCTAGAGTTTAAATTTGCCAAGTGTCACAATCTTTCATCAGGCTGGCAAGACCTTTTGTCAAATCCACACATATGTCATGCCTAAGAACTGACACATGTAATGACCTCTACTTTTTAATGTATCTTGTGGCCATCATTTGTCTTATAGAGTACAAACATTCTATGTTGGTGGGTCAGTGTGTTGAAGGAATTGGCAAGCAAACATCATCCAACATCCTCTTGTCATACCTCCAACCCACAGCAAGCCCTGTACAGTTCTGTATTGTTGGATTACATTGTCAAAGGACATTTCTACTGCCTGGAATTTTCCATGGTTTGGGATGAGAGCCAATTAGATCATATTCATGGAATAAATATTTTTATAACCATCGACATGTTGGACACCAGGGTCTTTTTGAGGTCAGTTAGCACTCTTGATTTACTTTTAGGGCAGTGCCACCAAATTTGGGGCTCCTGGGCCATATTTGGTCCATTCTCCCTTTGATTTGGCACATCATGTTGCTAAGCCTTGTATTTTGTAGCAAAATAGTATTTTTATTTCTACCCTAATGAAAGTCTATAAGGCTTGCTGCTATCTGAATACAATTTTTCACATTGTGGGGCTGTTGAGTTTCTTTGCTGGTCAATGCACTTTAGTTTCCTTCAGATGTTTTTTGAATGAACACTGCCATCTAGTGGACTCAGAAATAAAATGCCAAATTCTTCAGGAGGCCTAGTTTGGCCATCATTACATACCATTGAAGTTTGTTATGCAAGGTCTGTTTGGAGGCATTTTGGGATGTGTATCTTACATGTTATAAGCACAGTGTCCATTACTGATTTGTTAGTGTGTGTTACTTTTTTCAGTATTTGAAGATTACAAATTTCATTTTTCATTACAAAGATGGATTCCACAGCTGTTTTCGCCTTCATTTTTCAAAGCATCTTGCATGCAGGTACTGTCAGGATGGTGCCTTATCTTAGAAATATGTTGCACAAGGAGAAGCATAAGCATATGAATCTTTTATTATCTCTACAGTCACCACATTAATAACTTACTGTAAGTATCAGACCTTGCAGTATAAAAAGGTTGGACGCAAATGCTAGGCACAGACACAGGAGGAATTTGGTTTAAAGGTTTTACTGGATTTGCAAGCAGGGTTTGGTACATGACGCAGTCCAAAATCAGCAACGGTATCAAAAACATAGGTCTTAGGCATGGTCCAAAAATGGGCAGGTAGTCATGAAAGCACAGCAAGGCAAAACAGGTCAAGAAAAAAAGTACAAGGCTGGAAGCAAAGGCATAGATCACAACGATCTGGCGGGGCAGTGAGAGAAAAGAGAGGCTTATATATAGGGTACGATGAGCAGATGATAGGAAAGAGATGTGCAGGAAAGCTCCAGAACAAGGTGTGGAAAACAGAAGGAGAACCGCTCACCACCAAACACACAGGTGAAAAGAGAAAGCAGTAATGTTTAAACCAAAGCAGAAAAGTAACAGACAGGATCACATAAAGACATAACACAAACCATAATCCTGACAGTAAGCAGCTTACAAAGAAGCATTTTTGTTTCATTGAAAATTTATTTTAGATTTCAAATGTTAATAATTTTGTATAAAATTTAGTGTAGTGTACTTTGACATAACCCTTGTTGAAGGTCCATTCACAGATTACTCCTCTGAAGTGTTTAATTTAGTCCCTGGTGATCTTTTCACATCAGTTCAATTGAATTTTTATTCAGCTTAATTGATTTTAGTTTTTTTTTTTATACAGTGCAAAACATGTGCTATAGATGAGCAAGGTTTATACCTCACCCACCCATGTCCAAACCCACTGGATATAGTGGTAACTACGGATGGGTATCAATAAGATTTTATCGATAGACAGCATTATCGATTCCGCTTTTCGCTCCAATTCCTTATCAATTCCCTTATCGATACCTCGTGAACTTTTTTTTGTGTACTAAAAGTATGCTTTACAGGTTTTCTATGTCTGCGGGTCAAAGAACTTTTTCTTATCGTACACCTGCTCCGTGGAACGGTCTTCCTGTGACCATGAGGCAGTCAGCGTCCGTGGACATTTTTAAGTCAAGACTTAAAACCTATTTTTATTCTCTTTCTTATGAATAGTTTTTATTTTTTATGTTTTATTCTTTAAATGGACTGCATGTATATAGCACATTTCCATCTGTATCAGACGCTAAAAGCACTTTACAATAAGGCCTCACCTTCACCCCAATGTCAGGGTGCTGTTAACCAAGGTGCTCACTACACACTGAGAACAACTAGGGGATTAAGGACCTTGCCCAAGGGCCATTATTGATTTTCCAGTCAGGCTGGGATTTGAACAGAGGATCCTCTGGTCTCAAGCTCAACAGTTTAACCACTAGACCATCACCAGATCAGATTAACCTCTTTATGATTAATCAATTAGTTGTTTGGTCAATTTGGGCAATTATTTTAATCAATTAATCGTTGCAGCTCAATCCAGGAAAACAAAATTCCTGCATGCTCTATCACTGTTTATTTGTTATATATAGTCATTATTGAGGGGCAGCATGTAAAATGATGAATTTGTAAAATGAGACTCAGTTATCAATTATTCTAACAACTCTGAATGGATTCACATCAGCTACAATTCTTATACGTTATCCCCCCACTTGCAATTACACCTGATTATTATTGTTTTTTCATTTTTAAGTTCAAACACACTCACTCTTCAGTGTTTGGAGAGTAAAACGTTTCACTGTGGACGTCAGTGTCTCCATGTGGGATTTTGACGGCAGATTACGCTACTGACAAATTATCAGCAGTGTGCTGTCCAATATCTCAACATCAAACTTGGTAATAGAAATGATTCTGCGATCGATATTAACACCATAAATAACTCAAAACACACACAAACCTAATAAATTCCATCCATCCATTTTCTTCCGCTTTATCCGGAGTCGGGTCGTGGGGGCAGCAGCTCAAGCAAAACCACCCAGACCTCCCGATCCACACGCACCTCCCCCAGCTCCTCCGGGGGAACCTCAAGGCGTTCCCAAGCCAGCCGAGAGATGTAGTCCCTCCAGCGTGTCCCGGGTCTTCCCCGGGCCTCCTTCCAATCGGACGTGCCTGGAATCTCTCTCCAGCGAGGCGTCCAGGGGGCATCCGGAAAAGATGCCCAAGCCACCTCAACTGACTCCTTTCGACATCGAGGAGCAGCGGCTCGACTCCGAGCTCCTCCCGAGTGACCGAGTTCCTCACTCTATCTCTAAGGGAGCACCCAGCCACCCTGCGGAGGAAACTCATTTCGGCCGCTTGTACTCGCGATCTCGTTCTTTCGGTCATGAGCCAAATCTCATGACCATAGGTGAGGATCAGAACGTAGATTGATCGGTAAATCGAGAGCTTTGCCCCCCTACTCAGCTCTCTCTTCACCACGACGGTCCGATACAGCTACCGCATCACTGCAGATGCTGCACCGATCCGTCTATCGATCTCACGCTCCATCCGTCCCTCACTCATGAACAAGACCCCGAGATACTTAAACTCCTCCACTTGAGGCAAGGACACTCCACCGACCTGAAGAGGGCAAAGCACCTTTTCCTGGTCGAGAACCATGGCCTCAGATTTGGAGGTGCTCATTTTCATCACGGACGCTTCACACTCGGCTGCAAACCTCCCCAGTGCACACTGAAGGTCCTGATTTGACGAAGCCAACAGAACCACATCGTCCGCAAACAGCAGAGATGAGATTCTGTGGTTCCCAAACCAGACCCCCTCTACACCCTGGCTGCACCTAGAAAATCTGTCCATAAAAATAATGAACAGAACTGGTGACAAAGGGCAGCCCTGGCTGGACCTAATAAATTACTTAATGTAAAATTTTTCACCTGTGAAACATTTGGGGAGGAGGTGTGGTCAGGTGAATCCCCCCCCCCCCCCCCCCCCCCAAGAACCAATTATTCAAAGGAATAAAAACAAAAGTTAATTACAGCCTGAAAATTGCCAAACTCACTAAATATCCACAATGACACGGCTGCATTTAATCAGCATTTATATGATCACAGGTTCATCCGACCCAGCATTTTTGGTTTAAATGTTTTGTGCCTATAATTAAAGCGTAATTGTGGTTTTCAAAGACATCAGCAAAAACAAAAAAGACTGAAGCTGATGTTTTACCCCAAATACTGGATAAAAAAAAGGCAGACTGAAAAACTTCCATAAGCAACCGTGAAAACAAACTGATGCACAACTCAGACTTAAGCTTTTGCTAATGAGTCCAGTCCAAATCCACCTTGATCTGGCAGCCACACGCCTGTTTCAATGCGAGAACTTGTGGCGAACTCCAGAAGTATCCAAAGACTCAGATTGACAGGTTCTTCCTACAAGCAAAAGTCCAAACTTACTTAGAACAAACTTAGTTTATTCATTTCAGTCTGTGTGTGTGTGTGTGTGTGTGTGTGTGTGTGTGTGTGTGTGTGTGTGTGTGTGGAGGCACAGAGAAGGCCAGCAGGTTCTCGGAGAGCAGCGGCTGCTTCGTGTAGCAGCCAGCACCGCCCCCTTCTCTTTTCTACCAGTTTGTTCCCACTGCTGTTCCCGTGGCTCCTCCTCTTCCTGGGCGGGGCCCTGGGGCTCACCCTGGGTTGTGGTTGTTCCTGGGCCGTTCCTGTTCTTTTAGTTCAGTTTTTAATTATATATTAGAATTTTTTGATTTTTATTTATTTATTTAATTTTTTTATGTTGAACTGTTCTGTGTGAGGCACCTTGAGACGGCTTCTGTTGTGATTTGGCGCTTTATAAGCTGATTAAATTGAAATTGAATTGAAACTGAGCAACATTTTACTGAGACAAAGTAAATAAATGTGAAATTGGTTACTGGATACTTAAACTCTGAACATAAATAGGAAAAAACAAAATCTGTAGTTTTTGTCAAAAACATTTCCTTTCAGACACTATTGGCATGAATGTCTTTCCATACCTCTGAGCTGAGCTCTTACAGCTGGCTGTGCTGCACATCAGGATGTAATTCATAAAGAATGCAGCATGTCTCATTTTGGGATGACAAAAACATTTTAGTCAGTTGTAGTTTCTTGTCTGTATTACAACGTTTGTAAAGAGGTGTCATTTTATTGAAAGCGGTGATTTGTTTTAGAAGTTAGAAATTTCGACCAGACTGTCTCGGCAGAGAGCCACGCAACGTTTGAAGCTCTGCCAATGAAATGGAGGACGATTCTCGTTTCTTGACTGCAACAAGACAAGAGTCCCAGTTAGTTACTTTAATCCACACAAAAGTGACTCACAATATTTTAATGGCTTTGAGAGGGGTTAAGAAGCGGACTTGCTGCTTCTGAAGAGCAGCGAATCAAAGAACCAACAAGCCAGTGGATTGAAGCATTGCTTCATTGGTTCACACTTCAAAGTGGAGTCACGCTGCAGGAACAGTTGATTACAGACCCGCTGCAGGGTCTATAATCAACATTGAGGAATGATCATTTTCCCGACAAACACCCTCAAAATCAACGGCCGCTCTGAAAGACCGATAAGGGAATCGTTAAGCACAAAGGCTATTGATAGCGGTGGATTGAATCATTTCTTAATGATACTCGAAAAGTACCAGTTCGCGATACCCAACCCTAGTGGTACCACAAAAGTCTCTGCATGTTTTGATAATAGGTTGAAACCTCAAGCAGACCAGACTAAGCAGGATGACAGTCTGCTATGATAACAAGAATAAGATGGAACAAAAGCATAACACAGTATTGTCAAAACATACAATGACAGAAATGTCGCAGCAGCATACCATATACAGTCCGGTGTTCAGTGTACAGATGGTTGAAAAGACAACCAACCCACCAACTAAAATATGACTGGGAACTTAAACAGAAATCTAAGGGTAAGAGAAAACAAAACATACAATAACAAAATATAACCTAAGCAGAAGAAAATTCACAAAACCAAAATACCACTTTAAATGCATAATGCCAAAAACCAATGAGGAAGTCCAAAGAGTTTAAACTGGCAAAGTTGAAAGACTGACAAGAAAACAGTAAAACGGGAGGCAACACATAATCAACAATAATCAGGACACAATTAAGACACCACAGCAAAAAAATAACATGGGACTCAAAAGTAAATCAAAGTGGGAACACAGGGGACAACACAGATAACCAGAGAGAACAATTATGGCAAAGACAATAAGACAGAGACACAAACAGATAGGTCACAAAGACAAAGGGAAAGCAGACCACAGACCAAGATGGAG
Organism: Thalassophryne amazonica; assembly: GCF_902500255.1. Taxonomy (NCBI): domain Eukaryota; kingdom Metazoa; phylum Chordata; class Actinopteri; order Batrachoidiformes; family Batrachoididae; genus Thalassophryne; species Thalassophryne amazonica. The sequence goes on from NC_047104.1 coordinate 83,714,722, forward strand.
GACAAACCACAAGGAGGACATACACAAATGAGAGACACAGAAGGGCACATGCTGGACACAAAGGGGTGTCACTGACCAAACGGTTCGCTCTAAAAAATTTGTCCGCCTGCATTCATGGCACCTTCAGTGTGCATGTGTCATTTTGGAGCGTCATCAGCAATTCACTGATTATTGCCTTGTTTCTGCTTAAAACTGTACTCCAGTCATCTTCTATCTCAGTGACAGATAACTGAAGCGTTTGTACAACAATAGTTTCCACATAAATTCTGCATTATTTCATAATAAAAGATGGGAGAGCGATCAGAGCGCCAGAGCAGTAGTTCTGAGACTGACTCTCTGAGTCTGACTCTCTACACCCAAAGCAATCAAAGGGAATAATGTGATTAATAACCATCAGATGACAAAGTAAAACCTCTTAATTCATTCTAAAGTCCATTTTAAGGAGAAACAATAGGAATCAGATTTCTGACATCTGCCAGTCCAGATCTGGATCACCTCCAAAATTCAGTGGAGACTTCCATGCCCTAATATCTATCTGTGGTGAACATTTAATGAGAATCTGTGAAGTAGTTTCGAAGTGATCTTTCAAAACCTATATGAATGGAAATCTTGATCCAGAATCCGGATCCAGAACTAGATCACCTCCAAAATTCAGTGGAGTCTTCCTTGCTGTAATATCGATCGGTGGTGCAGATTTGATGAGAATTAGTGAAGTAGTTTTGAAATAAACCTGAATGGGAAATTTTGATCCAGAATATAGATCCGGATCCGGAGTCTTTCATGCCATAACCCAGGAAGTAGTTTTGACGTAATCTATCAAAGCCTATATAAAGTGAAATTTTGGCCCAGAATCTGGATTTGGATTACCTCCAAAATTCAGTGGACCCTTCCAGGCACTAATATCTATCTGTGGTGAACATGTGGTGAGACTCATGAAGCAGTGTTGACGTAATCCTTCAACGCTTATTTAAAGTGAAATCTTGATGAAAAATCTGGATATGGATCCAAATCACCTCCAAAATTTAATGGAGTCTTCCATGGTCTAGTATGTAACCGTGGTGAAAATTTGGTGAGAATCTGTGAAGTAGTTTTGATGTAATCCTTCAAAGCCAGTGAAACTTGATCCAGAAACGGGATCTGGATCACCTCCAAAACCAACATTAACAAAATAATCATTAAAATAATCAGCAATAATTTTATTTCCTTTTACAATTTTATCAGAGTCTATATAAAAGTAAGATGGATAATCTTTAAAAACTTTTTTCTTTTTAATGATTTTGCCCAAGATCTTCCAGGTTCCCCTAATGTTAGTTTTATTTTTCTCCAACATATCACAGTAATACTGCTTCTTACACAATCGCATAATGTTTATTTATTTTTATATCTTATATTTCCTATCAGCTTCATTAGTTCTAAATTTTAAAAACTGCTTATACAATAAATTTTTCTTTTTACATGCATTCAGGAGTCCCTTTGTTACCCAAGGTTTATCAGTCCTTTGCGTATCTCCGGTTTTAGGCACCCACGGACAATGTTTATCATACAGATTAGATACAATAGAAATAAATTATTGATATGATTCATCAACATCATTACAATAAATTTCACACCAATTTTGGTGCAATAAATCCCTTCTGAGGTTCTCAATATTAACATTAGTTATTTTCCTAATAAAATGTACAGTTTTTGTTTGGTGCATGCTGTCCACTGATGATTGAAAGGCTACAAAAACTTGCAAGTGATCACTGACATCGGAAATAAGTATTCCACCTGTTATATTTGTTCTTAAACAGTCCTGAATTTTAGAGAAATTTGTAAGGAGACTTCTACTATTAAAATGTATAATAGAAAAAGTCCCATTTATTAAAGCGTAACCCTTCAGTTTCTCTCCAGTGAAATATTTACAATTTTGAATAATATTTTCACTAAAAAAAAAAAAACAATCTGGGTCAATATTGTTTTCAAAGTTATGAAAACTGTGTTCAGTATCTTCAAAGATTTTTAAGCTAGACTCCTGCGCAAAAGTTCCATCATCAAATGATGAAAAGCCATCCATAAGGTTAGTCATTGATCTTATTCATGATTTTCACCATATTGTTTCATTGTTTACACCTTTCTTCAGTTAAACTTGCTCAGATCATATTCATCTTTAATGCACAGGGTTTTAGCCTCTTCTGGTGTCCCGTTTAGTTTAATATAAATTTTGCAATTTAATGTCCATGTGGCCTGTATCTTACTTTGCTTTTTTAGGAGTCGAGCTTGTCTTGCAAGATCTGAATTCTTTTTAGTCAAGTGTTCATTTATGTACACATAAGTTCCCTTAAGTTTTTGTGCTTGCTTGAGAACCGCAATCTTCTGTTTTCTATTTACAAACCTCAACACTGTGACTTTTGATTGCATTTGACCTCTCCGGGGTAAAAGGTGACAGTTTTCAATGTCTCCAGAGTTTATCGAAATTCCTTTAGCACTCAGAAAAGAGATCACCTGTTCCTTCACAGATTGGTTGTCCAACTCAGAGGGTTGCCCTCCTGGAGCCACTGCTCTTGCATAACTCCGAGGTTTAATGTCCAAACCCATGATGAGGTCATTTGACCTAGTCTGTTGCTCAAGGTTTTGAGCGATTTTGCGATTTTCCATAAGTTTTATTGACTTGTGCTTCTCTTCAATTGCCTTTTGTAATTCAGCAACTTGCTTCGTTAATTCCAGTATTTTTTGTTGTTGTTGTGAAATAATTTTTAATTGATCCGCCACCTCTTTAATAGGTTTCATTTGCACCGGCATGTCATTTAACATTTTTCTAATTTCCTCCAGTTCTTCCTCCATAACCGCAGTCCACTTTTTAGGCCCCATAATTAGAAAACAGAATAACTTGCACTCACTACATTAATTCCGTCAATCCACTCCAGCCACCAAACATAGTTGACGAGCACAGACGGCGGTGTTCCAGCAGCAGCGGCGGGGCTGTCGGGCCTCGAAGGCGGGCAGACGAGCGCAGACGGCGGTGTTCCAGCAGCAGCGGCGGGGCTGTCGGGCCTCGAAGGCGGGCAGACGAGCGCAGACGGTGGTGTTCCAGCAGCAGCGGCGGGGCTGTCGGGCCTCGAAGGCGGGCAGACGAGCGCAGACGGCGGTGTTCCAGCAGCAGCGGCGGGGCTGTCGGGCCTCGAAGGCGGGCAGACGAGCGCAGACGGCGGTGTTCCAGCAGCAGCGGCGGGGCTGTCGGGCCTCGAAGGCGGGCAGACGAGCGCAGACGGCGGTGTTCCAGCAGCAGCAGCAGCGGCGGGGCTGTCGGGCCTCGAAGGCGGGCAGACGAGCGCAGACGGCGGTGTTCCAGCAGCAGCGGCGGGGCTGTCGGGCCTTGAAGGCGGGCAGACGAGCGCAGACGGCGGTGTTCCAGCAGCAGCGGCGGGGCTGTCGGGCCTTGAAGGCGGGCAGACGAGCACAGACGGCGGTGTTCCAGCAGCAGCCGTGGGGCTGTCGGGCCTCGAAGGCGGGCAGACGAGCACAGACGGCGGTGTTCCAGCAGCAGCAGCAGCGGCGGGGCTGTCGGGCCTCGAAGGCAGGCAGACGAGCGCAGACGGCGGTGTTCCAGCAGCAGCGGCGGGGCTGTCGGGCCTTGAAGGCGGGCAGACGAGCACAGACAGCGGTGTTCCAGCAGCAGCCGTGGGGCTGTCGGGCCTCGAAGGCGGGCAGACAAGGACAGACGGCGGTGTTCCAGCAGCACTCTAATTCCGCTTCCAGCGGCTCTACCAGCAGTCTCATGTAGAAAGTGTGCTTATGCACAAAAATGTGCCATCCTGCTGATCCTCCCAGGGCGCCAGGTCTCCATGAGCTGAAGCCCAGCGATAGATAGATAGATTTTATCTTTGATATGATGTTATACCACAGACATTAGCACATATGCATACTATTAGCATGTGGTGCTGCTTTCAATGCCGACTGTAATCAGTGATGGTTGTTCCATTTGGGTGACACTGGATTGTTGCAAACAGTTGTGAATCACCAGGGCCAGTTCTACCCACTGCATATAGTCACATCCAGGCCACTGCATGGGGTGCTTCATTATTACTGGCCTTATTTTGAAGAGATTTACAGTCAGCCATTCTTCTAGTGGCTCTCTAACTAGCACAGGCAGCACTAAAAATACAGCCAATAAGTGGAAACGAGACTGGACAAACTAAGTAACAAATCATAAATACATACTATCTTGCAACACATTCCGCTTATTTTACTTCTCTCCTGGCGCAACACACACCAGTCACGGAGTATACAGCTCTGCTTTCAGATGCTGGTTCATGCTTCACTGGGCTTCGTATGCTTTGATATTTCAAATTTCCCTACATTCCTCATGATAGTCACATTTGTGCTTTTTGATTTTTTTTTTTCATTTGTCCAGCCACAGTCAATAAGTCAGTCAACATAGACATCACTAACCGCTAGCCATGGTAACTGCATCAAAGTTCCATATCCACGCAACAGCTGTCCTGTTGAAATCACGAATCTGATGTTGCTTCCTCCTCAGTCCTTCATGGTTACTCTTGCAAAATTGGATAAGCTTGTGTGCCTATCTCGTGCACACATGTAAAAATAAAAAGTGGACATCAAACATTGTAAAAAGTGAGACTGAAAATTCGGCTAACTAAAAAAAATCTGATGTTGACGAAGCAATGTATTCTGGGTTGATTTTTCCAATATGCGGTTGTGAGAATTATCTCTATTTGGACTACAGACATCAATTGAGGCCAAAAATCTACAATGGGAGACAAGCCATAGTCATACAGTGCATCCAGAAAGTATTCAGTGCTTCACTTTCTCCACATTTTGTTGTGACAGCCTTATTCCAAAAATGGATGAAATTCTTATTTTCCTCAAACTTCTACTCAACATTCCAGAATGACAAAATGTTTTTTTTTTTTGCAAATATATATATATATATATATATATATAAATAAATAAATCACATGTACATAAGAATTCACATCATTTGCTCAATACTTGGTTGACGCATCTTTGGCAACAATTACAGGCTTAAGTCTACTTGAATATGATGCCACAAGCTTGGCATACTTCGATTTGGGCAGTTTTACTCATTCCTCTTTGCAGTACCTCTCAACCTCGATCAGGTTGGATGGGGAAACTTTTGTCACATTGTCATTATGGGATATTGTGTGTACAAATTTGAGGAAAAAAAATTATTTAGTCCATTTTTGAATAAGGCTGTAATGTAAAAAAATGTGTAAAAAGCAAAATGCTGTGAACACTTTTCGGATGCACTGTATTTGTCAAAATATAAAAACAAATCAATAAATAAAACCATTATGGAAAATAAAAAACATAAAAACAAATCAATAAATAAAACCATTATGGAAAATAAAAAACATAAAAACAAATCAATAAATAAAAACATCACGGAGACCAAAAACACAAGCAACATTTATTTTTGAAATATGGTACTGCCCCTTCATGCAACGAGTAGGCCCAAAAGCTAAATCATTTAACCCATTAGGATCAAGGGGTATTTTCATTAATTTCCCTTTAAATGATTTTTTTTCTTTAGGATAATGCCCATGTGTTGCAAATCAAAATCTTAAGCTCAATCACAGCTTTCAAGACTACGTGTTACATATTTGTCCAGATCACTATAGTGAAATAACTCTTGAAAAATTACATTTTTTTGAAAATGATTTAAAATCTTTATTGAAAATGCACTTTTATTCATGTGCACAAACTGTTGTTGTGTTAGAAATTGATTCACCAAAGGTTTTGGATAACAAAAGAAAATAACGTAACCTGTGACTGACCGGCATCCTGTCCAGAGTCAGTCATAGACTCATCCATTTCACGCTATAAGCACCAGTACCAGCAGGCCTCAGTGCCTATATACTGTAGATGTGTTACTTCTTCCTTCTCAAATTTAGCCAGGTTCCTCATTTTTTGTCCTCAATATGTCCTTTTTTAAAAAATCTAGACAAGTGATGACATATCAGGCAACATCACTCTGTACCACTGATCAGTGTCAAAAAGGAATATTGGCTCAAGCAAAAATGTCCTTGAAAGTTCAATTCCACCTGAAATTAGAATTGAGGGAGAAAAACATGCTTGCAGCCATTAGTTATACCTATTTAACTTTGTTCACATTTTATTTGTTGAGTTCTAAAATATTCATGTGAGAAAGTTGGCCACCAGGATGATTTATTACAGCCTGTGACCAAGCATTTCTCATTCTGGTTGAAGAAAATGAAAGGTACACAGGGCCTGCAGCACAATTTGAAAAACTTGTAAAAGTGTGCAACCCACAGCCAACCTTTGTCGAGATGCCAATCACTTCCAATGTATAGCATTGAAACAACAGCAACAACAACAAAGTATGATATGTGATAATGGTTCAGAAATTATGAAATGGAGATCATTGGAAATTTGGGGGTCAAGGTTTGTTGGATATTCTCACTCCTTTTATTTATTGTCTGCCACCTGTTTCAGGCTGTGTAAAGTCATGTCATATGTAGGGTTTTATGACTTAAAAGTAAGTCCAGTAAGTACAGTAAGTCTTAGAGGGAAAATAACAAAAATTGGCAGTATGCAGTAAATGTTCAACAGATCAACATTTGTTGACATTAAAATACCAAAACAGTGAGGGTGACTATCAGAAAGGTTTAAAGGAAATAAAATAGTGAATTTTGTGTCACTTTTTTATGAATAAATGCATTGCTGTCATGTCAAATTAAATGAGAAGGAAATGAAAAATAACCAAATGCACAGTTGTTCATTTTTATTGTTTTAAACATCAGCTTGGCATTTTTTGGATTTGGTGTCATTTTGATTGGGTTTTTTTTTGCTCCTGGCTGCTGGTTCAAAGGACCCTTTTCAAGTTTGTCTGTGTACCGTCAGTGGGAAGACTGACCTGAAACATGGGCTGGACACAGCTTGATATTTGACACAACCAGCTGCTTTTGTCTTTTGGGACAGTAATGCTAGAAATTCAGATGAAAATGAATATGTCTACAGTGCATCTGTAAAGTATTCACAGTGCTTGACTTGTTCCACATTCACAGCCTTATTCCAAAATAGATGAAATTCATTTTTTTTCCTCAACGTTCTATACCCCATGACAATGTGAAAAAAGTTTTTTGTTTTTTTTAGATTTCTGCAAATTTATTACAAATAAAATATAAAAAAAAAAAGAAACAAAAAACAACTAAGAACTCACATGTACGTAAGTATTCACAACCATAAAGCTCAACATTGAGCTCACGTGCATCCTGTTTGCACTGATCATCCTTGAGATGTTTCTACAGCTTAATTGTAGTCCACCTGGGGTGAATTCAGTTGAATGTACAGGATTCAGAAAGGCACACTCCTGTCTACATATAAGGTCCTACAGTTTACAGTGCATGTCGGAGCACAAACAAAGAATGAAGTCAAAGGAATTGTCTGTAGACCTCCCACACAGTATTTTTTCAAGTCACAAATCTGGGGAAGGGTACAGAAACATTTCTGCTCCTTTGAAGGTCTCAATGGCCTCATTCATCCGTAAATGGAAGAAGTTCGGATCCACCAGGACTCTTCCTAGAGCTGGCTGCTCCTCGAAACTGAGTGATCAGGGGAGAAGGGCTTATGTCAGAGAGGTGACCCAGAACCCGATGGTCACTCTGTCAGAGCTCCAGCATTCCTCTGTGGAGAGAGGAGAACCTTCCAGAAGGACAACCATCTCTGCAGCAATCCACCAATCAGGCCTGTATGGTTGAACGGCCAGACGAAAGCCATTACTTGTTAAATGGCACATGGCAGCCCACAAACAAAATTCTCTGATCTGATGGAACAAAGATTAAGTCATTGGTGTGAATACCAGGCATCATGTTTGGAGGAAAGCAGGCACTGTCCTTACAGTGAAGCGTGGTGGTGGCAGCATCATGCTGTGGTGATGTTTTTCACTGACAGGAACTGTGAGACCCTTCAGGATTGAGGGAAAGATGAATGCAGCAATGTACACAGACATTCTGGATGAAAACCTGCTCCAGAGCGCTCTTGACCTCAGACGTGGTGGTTCGTCTTTCAGCAGGACAATGACTCTAAGCACACATCCAAGATGTCACAGGAGTGGCTTCAGGACAACTCTGTGAATGTCCTTGAGTGGCCCAGCCACAGCCCAGACCTGAATCTGAATGAACATCTCTGTTGAGATCTGAAAATGGCTGTGCACCGACACTCCCCATCCAACCTGCTGGAGCTTGAAAGGTGCTGCAAAGAGAAATGGGCAAAACTACCCCAAAATAGGTGCACCAAGCTTGTGGCATCATATTCAAGAAGACTTTAGGCTGTAATTGCTTCCAAAGGTGCATCAACAAAGTATTGAACAAAGGGTGTGAACACTTAAGAACATGTGATTTCTTCATTTTTATTTGGAATAATTTGCAAAAATTTAAAATAAAAATCATGTTGTCCTTATGGGGTGTTGTGTGTAGAGGTTTGGGGAAAATTTACTACATTTTGTAATAAGGCTGTAACATAATGTCGAAAAAGTGAAGCGCTGTGAATACTTTAAGGATGCATGGTAAACCACTCTAAACCAGTATCGTTTACATGTATAATTAACAAACAAACAAACAAAAAAAAACAGCATCTTTGGGAATTGTTACTCAGCATCAGTGCTCTGAGCAGCATTTCTTAAAAACTGAACTTGTTTCACACCATCATACATTTTTCCTGTTCCGCATATTTTATGCAACCTTTATACATATATCCAGCCTTATTGGTTGTGGAGAAATGTTCTGACTGTTTTTGTAAACCTTGACTTTTGACCAATCTGCTCCACAAGTTAATCATTTGGAGACACTCATGTTAAAATAAATAAATAAATATTCCTACAAGGTTTGGTGAAAATATGCTCCTACCTTTCTGAGTTATTCCAAACATGAGCGATTACAATAACTCTGCACAGGTGAACAATAAAACTAAAATCATAAATGTATGAATCTTTATGGGTGGCACGGTGGCTTCATGGTTCGCACTGTTCCCTCACAGCAAGAAGGTCGTGGGATTACTTCCCACTTTTCTATGTGGAGTTTGCATGTTCTCCTGGTGTCTCCGTGGGTTCCTCCCGGATGCTTGGGCTTTCTCCCACCTCCAAAGACATGCAGGTTAGGTGAACTGGAATCTTTAAATTGACTCTAGTGTCGGTGTGCGTGCAGGAGGGAATGTGTTTGTCTGTTTATATATGGCCCTGCGACAGATTTAGCGTCCTGTCTGAGGTGTACCCCACAGCTTCCCCTGTGATGGCCGGGATAGGCTCCAGTCCCCCTGTGACCCTCGATTGGAGTAAGTGGGTATAGAAAATGAATCTTCATAATCTTCAGTAATCGCAACCATCTTCATAGGCTTTTGAAAAGTCTCACAGCAAAAAAACAGCATTCCCCATTATCTTTAATGCTTCATAGATAGGCCAAGAACATGATGATGGTTTAGTGGTTAAAGCATTGGGCTTGAGACCAGAAGTTCCTTGGGCAAGGTCCTTAATCCCCAAGTTGCTCCTGTTGTGTATTGGGCGCGTCGTATGGCAGCAGCCTGACATCGGGGTGAATGTGAGGCATTGATGTGTAAAGCGCTTTGAGTGTCTGATCCAGATGGAAAAGCACTATATAAATGCAGTCCATTTACCATTTCAGTCACCTGTGTGCTCAAATAGTTGTAGCAACGGGTGTACAAGGCGTTGGAGGCAGCTACTATTTTACACGTATTGCATACAATTCCTGCTTTGTGCGCACTTAGTTTTGATCAGTGGGGTCAAACATATTAAATACTTATACTGTTGCAATCAGTGGAGGGAGCTCTTTTCCATGGTGTAGCCCACGTCCATTTGTGCCTGTAAACGTTTTTCGCAATATTGTGAAATATGCAAAATGGGTCCACACTCTCTGGATTTTTGACATAGAAAAGTCAGATTGGTGTCAAAATAGCCTCTGGTTTGTGATTTTAAATAACTGGACCGGAAACCTTAAAAAGTTTTGCTCTGTTTGCAATTTTCATGGTTGTGAATTTGACCATGTATGATGCTCTATATTTTATGATGGGTTTTCTCATTAATGGGATCACCAAATGGCATGAAATTGGCCCGGTATATGCACGGCCTCTGTTAGACCCACACTTCTAAAGTTGGCGGAACTGTGCTACTAGATATCTCTATAAAGCATGTTTTCATTGAATTTCAAAGCTGAAAAAAATGCCCCAAATTTCATGTAGATTTTCTCTGAGATTCTTACAAGGCACTGTTCTACTGTCAGACCAAAGATGATGAAAAATTACAATTAAAAAAAATCATTTTATGTTTTAATTCATGGGAAGTCTGGGGTCCCCTGCTAAAGCTGTTGCCCCCATGACCCGATTCTGGATAAGCGGGTGAAGATGAGTGAGTGAGTGATTTTAATTCATTTTATAACAGCTGAAACAACTCAAAATGCCCTGTCATTAATGGATTTACCAAATGCTGTCAAATTTTCCTACTTCAACTAGGATACTGTTTATGAAGTGTAGAATACAGTATAAACTCTCTGTATATTAAAAAGGGTGGTAAAAAGGGTGGCACTATAAATAATAAAACACTTTCACAAAAATAACTGATGAATTCTGATCCTTCAGTCACACATAGGAAAATGTTATACCCTTGTGATCAGTGGCGTAAGCTCCTTCCAATAGTATTTGTACTGTGATACTTTTTTTGGAAAATTCCGGCCGAGGTGAACTTCTCCCTCAATTTTGTAAGCACAAAAGCAATATTTCTGTCAGTGTTCTTTACTTCATTGCTCTGAAATACTGAATTGGAAACCTTCATTTTTTTGCCCCGTTTGCAAGTTGTTATCCCCCACTGGCAGAAGGGCTGAATGATCATGTAGTGGAGATTTCCATCTGTTTGTTTTTCTGTCTGTCTGGCTGTCCATCCACCCACAAAAAGGTATAAGTGCAAATATGCATATTATCATATTGTTCGAGTTGGGCCTATTTTACCAGAGTTATGGCATTTTATTAACAAATCAAGACTCCCTCAGTTTTGTGAGTGGGTCCCTGCATTTGGAAATCAACTCGTCAAAAATTTAGGCTGATTTTCATGAAACTTGGTACAAGTCACTGCACCTACTTTGCACCAACTGGAAAATAGGGCCCAGCAAAGTAGACACTTGATTAGCTTAAGTTATGATGTGATGTGAAGCATCTAGGCATCATTTTTCTGGGTATACAGTGGTTAGGGCATAATTAAGGGATAATATACATTAAGCAGACCAAACTCCTGACTTTATAATATGAATGTCCTTCATGGTATAAACTGGCCAAAGCTTTTATCAGCAGGAAGATGAAGGCCGGCATTATTATCAGTCCACTTTGCATACTTGTCTTAATTAAATATGCTTAAACTAAGTATCATCACATTAGCCTTGTTGTGGACTCAACACTCAAAATTTCACCTCAGTACACAGTGTTAATGAATCGGACACAGGCCAGTAATCAGATTTTTAGCTGTTCTTTTGAAATGTAACCTTTTCACTTGTGACGTTTTTGCAGAAATGTGCTCGTGCTTGTAGTGACAACGTGTTTCATGTCGTGTTTTCCCCTCCTGCGATATTGCTGTCTGTTATCTAATTAACCTTTATTTACACAGGGAATACAAGCTGAGAGCAGTGACCTCTGCTCCAGGCAAACCTCGTTCAAAACATCACAGATCAGTTCATATTTTAAAACATTTCTCACTTTGATTTTATTTGTGCTTTAGTGGAACAGCATTCACTCCTGCACATGAAATAGAGATTGTTAGGCTTTGGTGCACTCTACTTGTCTTATACCAAGTGTTTTTGATACTATGTTTTCATTATGTCCGCCAAGGATGTAATAAAATCATCTCCATTTATTTATTTATTGGTCTGTCTGTCTGCCACCGGGATTACGTAAAAAACTACAACTCAGATTGGGCCTCATGTATCAATGTTGCCCACTTGTGGCGTAAATTTACGGCGTAAACTTGAAATACACCAAAGTCGCCCATTTCTGGTGTACGCCTGACGTGATCTTGATAAATGCGGCGGGTGGAAATGATCGTAATTATAATAAACACGCCCATAAATATTCAGACTCCGCTTCAGACACACCCTCATTTTACGACATGGAAGCCAGAAAGACGGCAATGAAAAAGAAATCCACCAATCATGACGCGTGCCAATAGAGCGTCAAAAGCGGCCGTCGTATCAGTTGTTTTGTAGTATATAATCAATAAAGTGTTACAGTGGTCCCTCATTAATCGCTGGAGTTACATTCTAAAAAATAGCCCGAAATACGCGAAACCGCGACGTAGTCAGCGTTATTTTTTACAATTATTATAGACGTTTCAAAGCTGTAAAACCCCTCACTACACAGTTTATACACTTTCTCAATCAGTCAAACATTTTCTCACTTTTCTCTCGTGTGTAAACACTCTCAAAGTTCAAACCTTAGTAGGAAAATAATACCAAACTGTTTCAGGCCCAAACATTTGTTTGAGAAATAAAAATAGAAAGTTTTCCTATAAATAATTATGATGGCATTTAGAATTAACAAATTCATTTTAACGATCAACGAACAAGGTCGGACACATAAGAAATTATTAATAGCGACTGACCAGTATGTCACAGATCGCTCCTCTGCGTCCTGACGCCGCGCCTTTTCCCACTCACACCTGGCTGCAGCAGGTGTTTGTTTCCGTGTGACAAACACAGTTATGAGTAGTTGTTGGCGCTCTTTTTTCTTCTGGGCGACAAGATTCTTATAAACAGATACGCAGAACACAGAACACTGTAAAAAAAAAAAAAAGGCATGCAAAATTGGACTAAATACTCCTCGAGACTCCGAGGTCACGACAGGTGAATGGCGTTATAGCGAGGGACCACTGTATTCTCTTTTCACATGTCAATAATTCTTGACATGTGGATATTTGCTCGCTCAATTAATAAGACACGCCTAATCTGTTAGATTTATTTATTTTTTAAATGTATTTCTGTATTTATTTTGTTGTGACAACCGAATGGAGACGACAAAACCTGGTTGCAGCATGGGTGAATTAAGGGAATGACGAAACTACAGTTGTTATTATCAGTTTCATTGTCTAAAATGATCACACCACATAAAGTTAAGCTCAGCGCTGCTCTGGCTCCAGGCTCGAAGTCTGGAGAAAAGGGCGTGCAGCGCTGACTGCAAAGACAACGATGCACGGATCGTGCTCCATAACAATCCCGCAAAAGCGGGATTTGTATTGATTATTATGTAGTATAATCAGGAAAGTGTTATTTATGTAACATATGCATTGATTTGTATAATGGCACTGTTTATCATGTTGATCATCTTCATTTTTATGTGGATTCCAGCCAGTCAAGCTGTTTTAAACCTCATCACTGTTGCTAAAATGGTTATTTAGTTTTCATGTCAACATTTTTTCACTTTATACATATGTAATAATAATAATTTTTTTTAAAATTTGTATGTTTTTACCCGAGCCCATCAAACTAAGGACATCGGGTATTGCGAAGGCTTTTGCGTCTGTCTGTCCATCCGCCCATCTGTCCATCTGTCTGTGCTCAGTATTAGTCCAGTTCTATTACTGCTAGAGTCTTCCAATTCACAGGGAACATTCTTGAGACAAAGACCTTGGACAAGATCAGAAATGGCTAACCTTGACCTATTTTAAAGGTATTTTAAGAGGTTAAAATATCACATTCTGTTTTATATTTTTATGCAATGAATCATGCAAATCTTTTTTTTATTTTTGGTGGGGGCGATAGCCAATCAGAGTAGAGTGGCACTGTAACATCACTGGCTGTTCTCTCTCTGGCACTCCAAAACCACTTCATTCATGTGTAAATATAACAAGTTTATCAAACTGTATACAACTGTATACACCGTTTTTTGTAACCTGATAACACCTCTGGAGTGATTTACAAGACATCAGCATGTACATTAACTTCCAGTAACTCAAAGCTGATTTCCGATCTTGTCATTAGCTAGCATATGCACACCCTCCTGCAGATACTGTTAAAATGTACATAATATATTATTTATGATTGATTGAGTTTATTCTGTAACATCAACATAAACATACAGAGGTGAATGTATCAGTGATACACAGATAACACAAAGCATAAACACTTATTCCATTGTGGTCCTTGTGAAATTATCATGTGACAAAATAGAGGGGCTTTAATGAACATGTACAAATTGTACATAAGACAATAGGATCTTAATAATTAATGTAAATAACAACATATATATATCCCTGTGTATCCAAAACGAACAAATTGCATCCATATATGTAGAGAAGAAGCAAAAAACAACAAAAATTGTGGGTCTTTTCATTTTTTCATTAATAAATGTATACTTTTGCTTCCTTTTTTAAATTTTCGAAATTTTTCCTATGTTTGTTCTGCAGATTGTCTGGATTCATGCTGCCATCTCCCATCGTCAGCAGTGGATCTATTTTGGCTCTGTGGTTTACCACAGACTTTGCAGTCAGTGCACAAGGATTCAAGGCAGTATATGAAGGTAAGACATTGTGTGTGTGTGTGTGTGTGTGTGTGTGTGTGTGTGTGTGTGTGTGTGTGTGTGTGTGTGTGTGTGTGCGTGTGCGTATGTGCACGTGCGCACACTTGGACACTCATTTGGATATTCTGATTGTGAAAGACAGTCTATTTTGAATTTAATAATGATGGCAAGCTTTGCTAGAGTCATGGATGAAAATAAGGCAGACTGTTATGGCTTTGTTATGGTGACTTTGAACTAGCAGATAACCAGACACTGACATTTATTTATTTGTTTGTTTTGGCTTAGTTGTGTTTGGTAAAATAATCAGAAACTTGTCTGATCTTGCAGTGTTTTATGGTCATTTTGATTGCATGATGGAGTTTGAACTTTACAGTAGTGACTATTGAGTGAAAGGCATTTTGTTGGTTTTCAAATATCACGGTTTGCCTTAATATTTGTCTCCTAATGTTTGTGGATCAGAAATGCCAAGTCAGAATTTTTTGTCTGACATTGCATATGAGAATTATTTGAAGCTGCTAATTCTATGACTGTTGTATTAAGCCTCACAAGCCACTGCATGTGTGCTGGACACACACGTGTCTCAGAAAGTGAGAGGTTGGTCCCATGCCACAGGTGACCGGGGAATTTTATGAAAGAGTACAGGCATACTATGGAATATAATCCCTTTTACAATGCTAAACGCTGCACAATTTCCCCAGTATATATACCCAAAGTCTTGCCACCAGTGTTGCATATGCTGCATGCATGCCATACATACAGGTGGAAAGTGAGATGTTCTTTTGTCTTGTGGGCTGCACAAATAGCAAGTGTGGAATACGTCTGCCGTACTTATGAAGCACAGCACCTGTACAATGACCGAGTGTTTTACTGTCATTGCAGATCTCCTACTAGCCGTCTTCCTCACTTGGGTCAAGTGTACGACAGCAGCACGGGCTCCAAAAATAAATAAATAAATAAATAAATAAAAAATCTAAAATGCATTTTCTTTTTTTTTTTTTTTGTAGAACCTGTAGAATTTGCATGTGCACATCAAAAACCCTCCATGGGCAGTCTGCAACCTTCTATGGTGATGAACACACACGTGACACATGTGGTTTTGCCATTGTTCCCCGTACACTGCCTCATAGACATTGGAAGCAGCTTGTTGTGATTGAGGCTTGATATGGCTGCTTTCTTGGATCACTTTTTTCTGTTGTTATGCTCCATGTACAAAGTTCAAATATGGGACTGCGCCATGGCAGTGTGTCTGTTAGTCTGGTCTGCCCGTCCATACGTTCAGTCACCCCAAATCAGGAAAATGTTAGGACAGTTTGGGGGGGAAAAAAAAAAAAAAAGATGAAGAAAAATACAGTGATTCTAAGATTTATTTTGATGTCTCTCTCATTGCAGATGGGATGAACCCAAGATGTCATGTTTTGTGTGGTCAACTTTATTTCATTTGTTAATATACATCCATTACTGCATTTAAGGCCTGCAACACATTCCAAAAAAGTTTGGAAGCTAAAGTATTTACCAGTTTGTAATGTTGCCATTCTTTCTCTGAACACTTAAGACATTTTTTGACATTGAGGATATTAAATAACGAAGTGTTTCAAGTGTTACTTTTGTCCCATTCTTCCAGCAAACATGTCTTATGGCCCCTTCACACATAACACAAAGTTGGGCCAAAACTGGCCGAAAATTACAGAAAAAACCCCCAGAATTGGCGAACCTCGAAAAATTCCAGCCGTGGTCGGGAGGGACAGACAGTCAGACAGCCGTATACAGATGCTGTAAGATCCCACAGCCAGAGTTTTGTGCAAGCGTATGAATACAGTGCAACCATGTGAGAGGTGTGATACCACATTGTGCTCACACAGCAGCAGCAGCAATTAAATGGTGGACAAATGTACATAAATCAACGAAAATTTGTAAAGACTAAATAATGAGAGAGCACAGAACATTTTAAGAACAATCAGTGGACGCTTTAAATGTAAGACAATCATGTTGCTGGTAATGATGTGTAACTGATGCCTGATGACTTGAACGTCTGTGTTGGAAATGACAAAACAAATGGATTTCTTTTCAAAATATTTAATTCCTGTTATAAAGAGCAGACAAGACAAGAATTATTGTCCTCCTGTTCCTTCATGTTTCCTGTCAGAATTTATTTTATTCAGCTTATGTACTTACTGAAATGTACAAATACTGGGAAATTTGCTTGTGTTAGCAAAAAAACGGATTTTAGCTAACGTCTCCTCAGTGTTGTCAAAGTTAAACTCAGTTGCAAGGAACACTGCCAGCATACCTTTCACAGTTAAAGTATTTGCTGGGGTGCTGGCAAACATTTTATTGTGAAATGGCGCAAGCAACATAAACTATTTGATGTTGTATAAATTTGCTACCAGTCTCATCAGCGAGTCGCCATCTTGGAAGTATGAATGTTACAATGTTAATCAAAATCAAGGTTTCAAAATAAAGGTTTTGAAAATGAATCCCCCAAATTTTCATAATAAAGGACACACATCATCATGCTGTGCTCAAGCCATATCCGAAAGCTGAGGGGGATTTGACAAATAGTCAGAGAGATATGCGAGTCACATACACACACAAATGCTTCTTGCTTTACAGACAGATCCTGAACCAATCTGCATTGTGTTCCATTTCAAAAGGCTGCTTACAAGCAGATGACGCAATTGACAGGCTCATGCAAGCATGTGATTCAAATCCATCAGGTTTTTGAAAAAAATAAAAAGGTCCGATACGCGGGAGCCAGAGGGAAAAGATGCGCCGCCGAGAGAAGAGACAGACGGAGTCCCCCCCCCCCCCGACGTTTTTTTTTTTTGGTACATTATACAATAGGATCACTTTTCATAATGTTTGAGATGTCACTTTTTATCTGACATTGCATATGTGAGAATTATTTGAAGCTGCTAATTCTATGACTGTCGTATTAAGCTCACTCACAAGCCTGTAGCACATGGCCTTAATTCACCCTAATTAAATAAATACATTAATGCTGTCTCAACAAAAACCTGAGTTTGAACTAAATTCCTAAGTCCATCTGGAGATCTGAAGATAAGCTTGGAGACATCCCCCATGGGCCCACACCATGGCTCACACCAAAAACAGAACTGTAACTCAGAGTTCTTCAAAAGGAACGCTTGCCTGTTTCAGTTACATTTTGGTCACTATGAATTACATGACATTATAATGGCTTCAGGTCAGAATCTGAAATTTCCCAGGCCCGAAGAACCCACCTTTATGGCCTCACACCAAAGCCAGAACCTCTCAAGACTGCAAGAGGATCTCCCCCCATAAAAATGGCCATAAAACTTTGACTCTTGACAACCAGCTATTATTTTTAGGTCTAAGTGAAGGACAAGACATTTGCTTAAAATAAAAAAATTACATCAGTATTCTTTTATTCATATATAAAAATGTCTAATGTGTGTATTGTTTAATCAAACAAAATGCTTTGCATGTGGGTGATTCTTAGACTATGGGCACTTATTATGTCCTTTGAGCATATTGTTATTTATAGTTATCTTTACAATGAAAGTGTGTTAAGAAATTTGTTCTAGTAGTCTATGATGCCTTTTTCACCTTTTTTCAGCATCATTATATGCAAATATTGCCATTTTGTGCTTGTCCCACACCCAGACTTTTGATCTTCAATGATAAAAATGAATGGTAAAGAAACATTTTTTCTAATGTTTTAAAATATCTCTGAATAAAATATCAGTAAAATAATCAAAACATAATTGGGGTATTCAATGTCATACAACTGTTGTGATTTTTTTAAACAAAATGTAGTTGTCCCACACTATTGCCGTAATTTCCACCACAACACTGTAATGTCCCTTTAAACAGTTTGTATGAAAGATTGTTTGGGTAGTTTCTATGGAGATAAACAGTGACATCAGAGCACATGTATATAGCGCCAAATCACAACAAACAGTTGCCCCAAGGCGCTTTATATTGTAAGGCAATGGTGTGGTGGAAATTACATTTACAAGGCCAATAGTGCCCGTAGTTAAAGAATCACCCATGTATTCCATTTCATTGATACGTGTTTCTTTGCAACTGATGTGTTAAATGTGAGGTTTTCGACTTATCCATGTTGTGATAACCGTGGAATATTCTGTTAACCAAGTGGTGTGTGTGTGTAGGATGGGTTTAAGCCTTTAATAATGTTGTTTTCATCCCAAAATGTCTTAGAACAAACAGTATACCAAAATAGTTAATGTGTTTAAATAGTTGAATCATTTTTCTCTGCCGTTTGAGCACATGAAGTTTTCTGTGAAGTTACACACCCTAAATGGGCGGAGTTTAATGACGTAAGTCCCCTTTAAAAAGTTAGAGCAGTGTGTCTGCTCTCTCTCTTCAATCTCTCTTCACTCCCTTTTCAATCTCATAAATCAATTTATCTCTGTTGTAGTGGTGTGGGAATGTTGCTGGCTGGTGATTACACCTCCAGCAGAACATGCTGGATATGCCATGATGGGTGTTCCACAGCTGTCAGCTGTTCCATCATGGACATGACAGATGTCCAGATGTGCTTGCTGCACTGACAGACACTCACACCCCATTTGTGTTGCGGGGGACACACACCGCACACTCGCATGCCATTTGTGCTGCTTGGTGGTAGATGGCACACTTGCACACCTTTTGTGTAGCTGGGGCGACACGGCACACTCGCATGCCATTTGTGTTGCTTTGCTGTTAAAAGCAGCGAAGAGATGGTATATATTGTCTTTTTCCTGGTTCTCTCCCTCAGCCCCAACCAGTCCCAGCAGAAGACTGCCCCTCCCTGAGCCTGGTTCTGCTGGAGGTTTCTTCCTGTTAAAAGGGAGTTTTTCCTTCCCACTGTAGCCAAGTGCTTGCTCACAGGGGGTCGTTTTGACCGTTGGGGTTTTACATAATTATTGTATGGCCTTGCCTTACAATATAAAGCGCCTTGGGGCAACTGTTTGTTGTGATTTGGCGCTATATAAAAAATTGATTGATTGATTGATTGATTGATTGATTGATTGATATCCTGTCCATGAATATCACAAACTGGATTGGTGACTAGGTGCAACACTGACGGAGTTCAACCCCCACTGGAAATGAGTCTGACTTACTGCCGAGAACCCGATCACAGCTTTCACTTTGTGAGTACAGAGATTGACAAGCCCTGAGAAGGGACCCTCTCACTTCATTCATCTTTCTCTTAATCCTGACTTGTCTCCCAGTTCCTGCCACTGAAAAACATCCCCATAACACAGTGCTGCCACCACTATGCTTCACTGTAGGGATGGTGCCTGGTTTCCTCCAAACATGACACCTGATATTCACACCAAAGAGTTCAATCTTTGTCTCATTAGAACAGATAATTTTGTTTCTCATGGTCCGACAGTCCTTCAGATGCCTTTTGCCAAACTCCAGGTGGGCTGCCATGTGCCTTTTACTAATGAATGGCTTCCGTCTGACCACTCTATCATACAAGCCTGATTGGTGGATTGCTGCAGAGATGGATGTACTGCAAGGTTCTCCTCTCACCACAGAGTAATGCAAATGCTCTGACAGAGTGACCATTGAGTTCTTGGTCTCCTCCCTAACTAAGGCCCTTCTCCCCCGATCACTCAGTTTAGATGGGTGGCCAGCTCTAGGAAGAGTCCTGGTAGATCTGTACTTCTTCCATATACAAATGATGGAGACTACTGTGTTCATTGCAGCCTTCACAGCAACAGAAATGTTGCTGTACCCCTTACCCTGATTTGTGCCTTGAGACAATCTTGTCTCTGAGGTCTACAAACAATTCCTTTGACTTCATGCTTGGATTGTGCTCTGAAATACACTGCCAACAGTGGGACCTTATATGTAAACAGGTGTGTTCCTTTCCAAATCGTGTCCAGTTGACTGTCTTTACCCCAGTTGGAATCCAATTAAGCTATAGAAACCTCTCAAGGATGATCTGTAGAAACAAGATGCACCTGAGCTCAATTCTGAGCTTCATGGCAAAGGCTATGAATACTTATGTACTTATGTACATGTAAAGCTAGGACAGTGGTATGTTTCCCACTGTGTTACATCACCTTTCCTTCTAACAACAATCAATAAGCGTTTGGGAACTGAGGACACTAATTGTGTTGCAGGCATCCATTTCCAAATGAGCAAATGTTTGCACAAAAATCAATAAAGTTTATTGAACACATCATAGGACAAATGTGGTTTAAAATATTATGTATACAATGAAACATTTAATATTAATTTTTGATAGATAACACTGAAGCATGCAATAACACATTATGCAACGGAATGCTCTTATCATCACATGCAAGAAACATGTAAAGGATTAACTTGAAATATAAATTTTGTTTTTGCTTAAGTATAACAAAGAAATACATTTTTTCTTCCTTTGTGAAAAGTATATTTGTGTGGCGAGGTCTGTGTCCTTTCAAAACTGATCCAACAGGAGGCACTGTGAATCCATACCTATATTGATCGTGAGCATTTTTGTTTCCAATTTGGGGGACAGGTGATGAGGCATCTTTTGTTTATTGACATGTTATCGGCAGAAAAGGTATGCACCTTGTTTGGGTTCTAGCAGTTATCTGAATTGGATAGGTTTCATTAAACTGTCTAATAAATTGTGTTTTGAACTGGTGTTGATTGGAACAAGAGACCTTTGATCAATTCCATGATGGGGACTGTGGTTGAACTGTTATGTCCTGATGTGCCATAAATTGTATCTTTAGAGAGTGGGTGCCTGGCACCAAGCCGGTAGATGTACAGTCAGTCTGTGTAACACATTCCGACCTTAGGAATGTCTTGGCAGTCCAGTTCTTTGTAAAAAGTGAAGCCAACATTTGGTTCTGTGAAGATGTCTTGGAATTTCTCACTAAAATGACTGTACTATGCCCACAAACATAGACTGACAGAGTGAAACATCAAACTGCAAAGAACAAGGAGTGAGTATGCCATGGCTGAAGCTGATGCAGCACACTGCAGTTGGCTTTTGGAATATATTTTACCAGGAGGACAGGCCCACTGATGTTGTGATGAATGGACGTCACCCTGCACCCCAGGGTGTTGGATGACCCCTGCCTGTGGTGCAACTGCTTGCATGGTCATCTCAATCTTCTTCTTTGTCTTTCGGCTGTTCCCGTTAGGGGTCGCCACAGCAGATCAATCGTTTCCATCTCACCCTGTCCTCTGTATCTTCCTCTGTCACACCAACCACCTGCATGTCCTCTCTCAGCACATCCATGAATCTCCTCTTTGGTCTCCCTCTTCTCCTCCTGCCTGGTGGATCCATCCTCAGCATCCTTCTCCCTATATACCCTGGGTCCCTCCTCTGCACATGTCCAAACCATCTCAATCTCACCTCTCTAACTTTGTCTCCAAACCGTCCCACCTGAGCTGTCCCTCTGATATGTTCATTCCTAATCTTGTCCATTCTTGTCACTCCCAAAGAGAATCTCAACATCTTCAGCTCTGCCACCTCCAGCTCTGCCTCCTGTCTTTTTGTTAGTGCCACCGTCTCTAAGCCGTACAACATAGCTGGTCTCACTACTGTTTTATAAACTTTCCCCTTCACTCTTGCTGATATTCTTCAGTCACAAATCACTCCTGCCACCTTTCTCCACCCACTCCACCCTGCCTGCACTCTCTTCTTCACCTCTCTACCACACTATCCATTACTTTGAACAGTTGACCCCAATATTTAAACTCATCTACTTTCACCACTTCTACTCCTGCACTATTCCACTGGGCTCCCTCTCATTCACACACATGTACTCAGTCTTGCTTCTACTGACTTTCATTCCCCTTCTCTCCAAAGCATATCTCCACTTCTCCAGACTAGACTCAACTTGCTCTCTACTCTCACTACAGATCACAATGTCATCTGCAAACATCATAGTCCATGGGGACTCCTGTCTGATCTCATCCGTCAACCTGTCAATCACCACGGCAAACAAGAAAGGACTCAGAGCTGATCCTTGGTGTAATCCCACCTCCACCTTGAATGAGTCTGTCATTCCGACTGCGCATCTCACCACTGTCACACTATTCTTGTACATGTCCTGCACTACCCTAACATACTTCTCTGCCACTCCAGACTTCCTCATACAATACCACAACTCTTCTCTTGGCACCCTATCATAAGCTTTTTTTAAGTCCACAAACACACAATGTAACTCTTTCTGTCCTTCTCTGTACTTCTCCAACAGTATTCTCAGAGAAAACATTGCATCTGTAGTGCTGTTTCTCGGCATGAAACCATATTGCTGCTCACAGATCTTCACCTGTTTTCTAAGCCTAGCTTCTACTACTCTTTCCCATAACTTCATGCTGTGGCTGATCAGCTTTATGCCTCTGTAGTTACTGCAGCTCTGCACATCACCCTTGTTCTTGAAAATAGGAACCAGCACACTTCGTCTCCACTCCTCAGGCATCTTCTCACTTTCTAAGATTTTATTAAACAATCTGGTTAGAAACTCTACTGCCATCTCTCCTAGACATTTCCATGCCTCCACTGGAATGTCATCTGGACCAACTGCCTTTCCACTCTTCATCCTCTTCATAGCAGCCCTCACTTCTTCCTTGCTAATCTCTTGTACTTCCTGATTTACTCTCACCACATCATCCAGCCTTTTCTCTCGCTCATTTTCTTTATTCATCAGCTCTTCAAAAATATTCCCTCCACCTTCTCAGCACACACTCCTCACTTGTCAGCACATTACCATGTGCATCTTTTACCACCCTAACCTGCTGCACATCCTTTCCAGCTCTGTCCCTATGTCTGGCCAATCGGTACAAGTCCTTTTCTCCTTCCTTACTATTCAACTTCTTGTACAGCTTGCAATATGCCTTTTCCTTTGCTTTGCCACTTCTCTTTCGCCTTACACCGCATCTCATTGTACTCCTGTCTACTTTCTTCATCTCTCCGGACTATCCCAAACTTGTTTCGCCAACCTCTTTTCCTTATGCTTTCTGGACCTCTTCATTCCACCACCACGTTCTCCTTGTCTTCCTTCCACTGTCCAGATGTCATACCCAGTACTGCCCTAGCTGTCTCCCTCACCACATCTGCAGTACTTTTCCAGTTGTCCAAAATTGCTTCCCTCCAACCAGTGCTTCTCTCACCTGCTCCGCTAAATTTCACACAACAGTCTTCCTCCTTCAGCTTCCACCATCTGATCCTTTGTGAGCTCTCACTCTCTTCTTCTTCTTTACCTCTAAAGTCATCCTACAAACAACCATCCTATGCTGTCTAGTGACACTCTCTCTGCTACCACCTTACAGTCTGCTGATTTCTTTTAGCTTGCCTCTCCTATAAAGAATGTAGTCCACCTGTGTGCACCTTCCTCCACTCTTATATGTTACCCTGTGCTCCTCCTTATCTTAAAGTAGGTATTCATCACAGCATTTCCCTCCTTTTTGCAAAATCAACTACCATCTGTCCCTTCCCATTCCTATCCTGATACCATATCTACCAATTACTCCTCATCACCCTCTGTTCCCTTCACCAACATGCCCATTGAAGTTGCTCCTATCACCACTCTTTCATGCTTGGGCACACTCTCCACACCTCATCTAACACACTCCAGAAATCTTCTTTCTCCTTCATCTCACAACCTACCTGTGGGGCATATGCACTGATGATATTCATCATCACCCCTTCAATTTCCAACTTCACACTCATCGCCCTGTCAGACACTCGCTTAACCTCCAACACACTTTTAACATACTCTTCCTTTAAAATGACCCCAACACCATTTCTCTTCCTGTCCTCACCATGGTACAACAACTTGTACCCACCGCCAATGCTCCTGCTCTTACTTCCCTTCCACTTGGTCTCTTGCACACACAATATGTCTACCTTTCTCCTCTCCATCATATTAGCTAGCTCTCTCCCTTTACCAGTCATACTACCAACATTCAAAGTCCCCACTCTCATTTCCACCCTTCTAGTTTTCTTCTTCTCCCGCTGTTCGTGGCAACGTTTTCCTCCTCTTCTTCGTTGTCTTAGCCCAGCAGTAGCCCAATTTCCACCGGCACCCTGTTGGGCAATAGCACCAGTGGTGGATGTTGTTAATCCGGGCCGCGACCGATCCGGTATGGGAATTCGATTCTGAGTCTGCATAGTTGGGTTGGCTTCTTTTACGCCAGATGCCCTTCCTGACGCAACCCTCCTCATTTATCCAGGCTTGGGACCGGCACTCAGAATGTACTGGCTGCACACCCCATGTGGTTGAGTTGCATGGTCATCTCAATCATGCATTTTATTTTTGATGTTACTCTGGTTTTCTGTTTCATGTTTCTTCCACTTTGTAAAACCTTTGTAAATCTTTGTAACTGTTAGAATGGCCTAAACAGTGGGTCACCCCTTTGAGACTGGTCTGCTTGAGGTTTCTTCCTCAACATCATCAGAGGGAGTTTTTCCTGTGTGCTTGCTGTATGGTTTGGTAAGGTTAGTCCTTACTCGTGTGAAGTGGCTTGAGGCAGCTTTGTTGTGATTTGACACAATATAAATGAAATAAATTGAATTGAGTATAACTTAAAACCATACATAAAATTCTCAACCAAAGGACAATGACAGAAAACTAAAGCTGAAGTAAAAGAAAAAAGTCAAAAGTATAAAACAAAGGAAGAGTGACCACAAAATCCTGGTAATCCACAATCAGGACACAAAACGGGGCTAGAGGGTGGGAGTGTAACACAAATCATTTTGAAATTGAAATAAAATCCCTTTTGCATAAATATTTGTTTTGGTGATTCTGTGAACATGTAAACTTCAAGGCAACTCATTTTCCTGAAATTGTCAAAGTTTTCTGTCATTTCATACAAAGCAAATGACTTAGTGACATGTTCAAGCTTTTGGTTTTGCCATTCAAATGGCTCAAAAACACCCATAGGTCAGAAAAGGTTAATATATATTTTTATATTTATATTTTGATTTCCCACCTGTGATATGGAAATAAAATTATATAAATCATGTTAAACTGAAATAAGCAATTGAAACTCCTACATTTGAAACCTGCATGAAATTGACTGTAAAACTAATAGTTTTCATTATTTCTTTTCACATAAAATTTTGCTATGTATTTTGGGAAAAAAAAAAACATATGGGTTGGAAGTTGTTCATATGAAAGTTACAAGTCTTTCCTTGTTGTGTCACTTTATATAGCTTGGTATGTTGTGTCATTTTTATTAATGCCTACCATCAGTGTGCAATGTTTTGGTGTCCTTGCCTGATGTCTGTATGCAAAACAGTTCCTCCTTTTTGTGTTGGCATTGGCATTTCCACCATGTGTGTATGTGTGTGTGTGTGTGTGTGTGTGTGTGTGTGTTGTGTGTGTGTGTGCGCGTGTGCTGTGTAGCCTGCTGGTAGAATCCATTAGAAACCCTTTCTTGGAGCTTCAAATTTGCTGACTTGATGTGAGGTTTGCACAGACTGTAGCGGGTTCCCTGTAGCCACCAAGTGTGCAAAAAGATTGCACCCTCCTTCTTAGGGATGTTGGGGTCCTTAGACATGGTGCACATATGAAAGATTTATTCATGTTGAGTTGTTTCCGATGGCATCTAGCTAGATACTTTTTTTAGTGGTGCCTTTATTTCATACAGTTTCGACTTACTAAGTCTCAGAGGGCTGCAGATAGCAATTGCAGAAAATTGCAGGCTGTAGACGGGAGCTGTGACATCACAGGAATGTGAAGCGTTTGGATGTTGGCAGACAGACAGAGTACTTGGAGGAAGGTTTCTCAGATATGAAGAGAAATGGCTCTGTCATGATGAACAGCTGTTTTTTTTTTAATGAAATCTATTTTTAAGTGCAAATTTATTTGGCAATTTGTTTGCTTGGTAACAGTGTGATTTGTTCTAGAAGGTGGAGCTCCTATGGGATAAAAAAAGCATTTCAACCTACCATCCCTGGTTCTCAAGACCAGGCACCTAAATGGCTCTACTCGCTCTTTTTTTTTTTTTTAAGATGTTTATGTGTACCTTATTAAACACTAGTTGAGTTCCACTTTAGATTTGGAATGTATAATAGATGATATACCTTACTGAATTTTCATATCAGTATGATATATGATATGACTATGATTTGACACAAAGTGCAGCAACAGTGAAAATTAAACATTCTTAAACAAAACAGTAATAATACCACACTCATTTTGCACTCATCATAAGGTTAGGATACAGTACCCTCCAAAAGTATTGGAAGACTTGGAATTTCACACATTTTAATTTGTTAATGTCATTTTAAATACAAGAAATACAAAAAAATAAAGAATTAAAATGTCTAAAATTATCTTCCTCAAACTGAAAACAATCTCTAAAACTTGATAAAACCTGTAAGTAATAATCAGTTTTATTGCCAGTTTTCTTTAGACAAGTCAGGGGATGGAAACATGAACATTTCCAAGTCGCTGAATATGTACTGGGCATTAGAAATAGAAATACAAAAGTTTCTTTCACCAAAACATCAAATCGAGGCTTTCATCTCAAATGTAATTTCTGTCAAATTGTAGCTGAACGTTCAGGTCTTCTTTTTAAGACAATCCTCCTCTACACCACTTCATCAGGAAGCTGGATTTTATATTTTTAATTAATTTATATCAAGCTGTAGAGATTTGCTTTCAGTTTGAGTTAAGGAAGATAATTTTAGAAAAAAGAAACGTATTTGAAATGGAATAAACAAATTAAATGTGTGAAATGCCAAGTGTTCCAATACTTTTAAAGGGAACTGAGAAACACTGAGGAGCAGCATCTTACATCTCATATATAATGCAGCAGATGAGAATATTTAGAGTGGAATCCTGCAAATGGTGACACAAGCATCACATTTGGCACAAATAATCCACAGACATTAACTCTTTAAAAAAACTGATTGGCCACTTGAATTTTCAATAGACAGCCAGGTAGGGGTCAACTGAATTTGGAACAGGGGTGGGCAACTTGTTCCAGAAAGGGCCAAGAGGGTGCAGGTTTTCTTTGCAGACACTGATTCCACCACATGATTTCACTGATTAAATCACTTTGAGCAGATGGAATCAGTTAATCAGTGAAATCACCTGGTGGAATCAGTGGCTGCAAAGGAAACCTGCACCCTCTTGGCCCTTTCTGGAACAGGTTGCCCACCCCTGTTCTAAATTAAAAGATGCTCCTGTCATACAGAAAACTGAATTTGATGCTTGTATCACCATTTGAAGGATTGTTTCAGTTATCTGCTGCACTAATAAGCCAACAGAACCAGCTGCTGTCTGTTAATTTAAACATGAGTATATAATGCAACCCAAATTAAAGGAGAAATGCTGCTTTTAACAACCTGGACCTCATTTCTGACATAAAATATGGTCATTTACTCACCAATATAAGTTTGGTGTGATTTGAAGTCCATAGTTCAAACGACGTGTTCAGTTCAAATCTGGAGCAAACATTTTTCTTCTTCTGCTAAGGTGGATTAAAACTTTTTGTGGTACACAGCACAAACTACTGGACAGGAGGAACCTAGCAGTCAATGCAACTCACTGATTTGAAAATACAGGTCTTTCAACCAGTGACATGTCAATCATCTGTGTCCAATCAGATTTCAGGAGAGTCCAGTGAAACCCCGGCCTCCACTCTAGTTCCACCCATGCCAGGAAGTGTTTGACATTTGAACATTTCTTGTTTCACTGTGACTGAAAAATTGGCACTTCCTGTTTGAGTGTGAACTTGCCACTGAGTTCCCGCGAGATTCCATGGGATCTTGTCTGTCAATCCAGGAAGTGTTTGAAATTTTAACATTTCCTGTTTTACTGTGGATTTGAAAATTGGCACTTCCTGTTTAGGATGCCCTGTACCATGAGTGAGCTTCGCGCCACTGCGCAACGCTTCGCACATGTTGTTCTCACTTTTGAAATCCAAATTTTGGCCTTTTTTTCCTCATGCTCAAAAACTCACTAAACTTTGCAAAGTCGTCCGGCCGGATCCGAAATTCAATATTTTCGGAGTCTCGCACATGGTTGCAGCGAAATGGTGAAATAGCGCCCCCTACAAATTAAAAAAAAACCCTCCGCATTGTTTTTTTTTTTTTTTTTGTCATAGCCTCACGAAATTCAATACACATATTTACCATGCTGGAATGCACAAAAAAGTATTTACCATCATGGTGAAATGTTGACAGGAAGGCAGCCATTTTGATTTTAAGTTTCGATTTTGAGGTAATTTTTGCCGTTTTTGGCCATTTCCACTACTTACATTTGAACGAACTCATCCTAGGGATTTCATCCAACCGTCTCCAAATTTGGTACACATCATCATGACACCATGATGATCCAAAGTTATCAAATAATGTAATTAGATCAAAAGGCGTGCTGCTAGGGTTTGTCAAACTTTGGCAAGTGTTTCGGAGCACGCCATTTCACTTTGAACGGTTGTCATGCCTACATACTTAATCATAGATCCTTCAAACCTGCTGGACATAATGAGGGCTCTGCCCTGAATGTCTGCATATATTAACTTCTCACCTAATGCATAGTGCCCCCTGGTGGTAACAGGAAATGTCCTGTTTTTACTTTAACAGGGACTGATGTTACATAGTTAACCCCATCAACTTCATTCCACTTCTAAAACATGCAGAACAAGTTGGTGAACATAGGCCATGATCGCCGTGAATGTACGAGTTACGCCGTGAACTTGCGAACTTACGAATATAGTGTCCATGTGACAGCGTGCCGAATATCGCCCCTTCGCCATGAAATTGTGTTCTTCCTTTTGACGGCTTTAATTTTGTCATATCATCATGAAAATTGATACACAGGTCAAGCATGACAACCTTTTACAATTCATAGGGGTGTCGCCCATGGGAGGGGCAAAATGCCTCAATAGCACCCCCTTGAAACTTTCAAAAACCCCTCCTCATAGGGTTTTTTTGGAGTAGGGAGATGAAATTTGGTACACGTGTGACTTGCATAGACTACAAAAAAGTCTCTCGCACCATTGGTCTACTCCAAACAGGAAGTCAGCCATTTTGAATTTTCTTGTCATTTTGGTGTGATTTCCACACGTTGTATTTGAACAAACTCCTCCTCTGGATTTTGTCCAGTGCACTTCAAATTTCTTTCAGATCATCCAGAGACAATACTGATCAAAACTTATCGAGTGCTTTTCTCTATGTCGAAGGGGTGTGGCCACTATCGCGCCACCATTTGAATCTTCCACCATGGATCATCAAGTCATGATAACTTCTGGGGGAGGTGATGGTCTAGTGGTTAAGATGTTGGGTTTGAGTCCAGAAGATCATGAGTTCAAATCCCTGCCTGACTGGAAAATCACTAAGGGCCCTTGGGCAAGGCCTTTAATCTCCTATTGCTCCCGGTGTGTAGTGAGCGCCTTGTATGGCAGCACCCTGACATCGGGGTGAATGTGAGGCATAATTGTAAAGCGCTTTGAGCGTCTGATGCAGATGGAAAAGCGCTATATAAATGCAGTCCATTTACCATTTACCATTTCTTCACGCATTACCTGATTGACTTGAAACTTCACATGTGTAATGAGGGTCAGCCCCTTAACACACCTGGCCTCTCTGTTTGTGCACTGAGTGCCCCCTAGTGGATGAACAATCAACTTCTCACAACGCCTTCATGCATTACCTGATTTGCTTGAAACTTGAACTGTGTGATGAGGGTCGGCCCCTGTATGCACCTGCCCACATCGAGTCGCCTGGGTAGGCAGTTGAATGGCACTAGGGCCTGTATATGACTGCTTGCAGTCCTAGTTATTATTATTATTTGTCTTGGTGGATCATTTTCATTGTGTACAGATGCTGCTGAGTCTGACTGTGGTAAAGGGTGCTGTGAATGATGCGCTGTGACTTGTTAAACTTTTAAAGCTCCGGTTGCTTTGATCAGGTTTGCTGATTTGTTTAGACCTGATCGATCAGGTCATCTGATGAGCGCACCGACATGCAGTGACAAGGCTTTTATTTTAAAGAGTTACAGCTCTTTTCAGGTTTGATCAGACCTGATCGATCAGGGCGGGCGTTTGATGAGACGCACCGACATGCAGCGACAAAGCTTTTATTTTAAAGTCACGGGTTTGATCAGACGCACAGAGAGAGAGAGAGAGAGAGAGAGAGAGAGAGAGAGAGAGAGAGAGAGAGAGAGAACACGACAGAGGGAGAGAGAGAGAGAGAGAGAGAGAGAGAGTGAGCTCGCGACCTGCTGTTCCTGAATTTTATGAGTTGAGGTTTCGATTCCTTGTCTGAAACACACATGGTGCTGTGGGCTGTGGTATCATGTTCTCAGGTTCTCAGCTGATTCCTCTGGATTCACGCAATCAGTTTTTGTTGTGTGCAGCAGCGCCGTGTTGCACAGACTTGCATGCAGCAATGCTGTGCTGTGCAGACCTGCTTAAAACTGTGTCCAGTGCTCGATGCCAAAGAAAATGAAACATGTTTAATTTCTTCCATCCTACGCACGTATCTCTCAACATACTGCTGTGTAACAAATATATATTATGTTTTGTTACATGAGCATTGTCTCCAATACAAACTTTGGTACAAACTGTAACTCTCCTGGGCCACCAGGCATATGTCTGCAATTGCAGCATATGTGCAAAAGAGGGCTCTTTAGTTTTGTTTTTTAATTTCCAGTGTTCCACACTAAATTTACAGTGTACGGAAAAATATGACTTTACTAGAATAGGAACACATTAACATATATATGGTGGGGTATTGTGCTGCAAATTTCATGCGAAATTCAGGATGGCTATCAAGACTGTAGCAATACAACTACTTTTAGTGATACTGCTTAGCAGTCTGGTACATTAATTTGATTGTTATGGTACTTTTTGGAGAAAACAAAATTAAATTTAGGATAGAATAAACCATTTCTTTTATATATATATATATAGGCCCAACCCTCCGCGCAACTGCACATGCGCAATATTGTTGGACACGGAACTGTCGATTTAGGCATATCTCGACAGACACCGGCCGTGCGCTGCTACGCAGATGTCAAATGGGCCGAGAGTGAATGAAAGTCATGTATGATGCCACCGTGGGAAATGGGTGAATTTAAGCTAACATACGAAAGTATTGATGTGTATTCCTGATACAGAAATTACTGTTTTCACATTTGATTGGATTTGATGGCTTTTCACATTTGATGGATTACTCCGTGCTGTTGGAGCGACGCTGCCTCGACGGTAAGCCTCGCCGACTGAATTACCTACAAAAAATGAGCCATGCAAACGATGAAATTGGATTAGAATGCGTATAACCCCCCTTGTGGCTGATGATTTTGAACGTTCATGCTGTTATACTGTTTAAAACTGATTTTTTACCGGCTCCGTTAAGTCGTCGCCGGTATAACGACCGTGTAACCAGCATGAACATCCGCAAATCATCAGACACAACAGGGTGTTCCCTAAATATTAACTTTTGCTGATCTATAATATATGTAAACAACTACTATGGCAGTGTGGGTTTATCATTTTGTGAGCTTTCTCACTGTTGTCTGCTTGCCATATGTTGTAGGAAACCAACTCAGATGGTACATTTTGTGTAATTTGAAGAATATTATCTTGTGTTAATGAACAGGAACCTAATTGTTATACTTATCCAGTGAGCCAGAGCTGGCAATAAGATATAAAGTGAGGCTTAACTGTTACAGATTTTTACTATTATTATTGTTTATGAGTGTGTTATTAACAATGTAACTAAACAGAAAGGTGCAATGTGCAAGTCAGAACTTGCACATAATTGGGTTATTTATGAATATGGACGCAGCAAGACTCTTACTCTCAACATAAATATGTGCACACAATCACTGTCACACCTTTTTTTCTGTGCAATGACATCTGTTTGGTGTTTCAATGATGAGAGCACTGTGCACAAACAAGGTGAAAGATGCTGGTTATGGGTATGGCCCCAGATGTGAATAAAATTACATGAATATCACAACAGAAGAAAGTGAAATAATTGTGTCAGAGGTCGAGGCAAATAAATGGACTCCTTCCATAGTGTGTTGTGTGCAGTGACATGTTAAAAAAAGAGCCTGGACTCGTGGTGAATGCTGAATGCTTTGTCCCTTGAGGTTTCTGCGGTTTTCATATCAAAGCTGCTGACAAAAAGAACACGGGCCAGAATACTATAAACGGGAAGGAGAAAGTAAAAACATCAAGACATCAGTGGTAGGTGAAATATTTTCTCTCTGCCTGCCATTGGCATTTTTCTCCTGAGGTCTGTGAATATTTGTATTAAACAGTAGCCTAGGTTTGTGTGTGTGATTTTTGGTCGTTCTGTATGTCATTAGTGACTGTCGCGGATCAGAATGTGGCTATGTGTATGCATGCCCGTGAATGTGGCAGAGGCGTAGCAGAGAGCCGTTGTGACACATGACCCCATAGCACCCTGATAAAAATGCCAAGCTTTCCCATAGCACCTGCAGAAAAAATCTCTGGAGCCACCACTGTTTGTGAATGAGGCCTGATGTGAGGAAAATAAATAAGATAAATACAGTTGTATGCAAACGTTTGTGCACCCCTGATAATTTCCATGATTTTCCTTTATAAGCCATTGGTTGTTTGGATCAGCAATTTAAGTTAAATATATCATATAGCAGACAAACACAGTGATATTGATAACTGAATGAAGTTTATAGGATTGACAGAAAGTGCAATAATTCTTATATAATATCTTTGGTAGATCCTGCTTTTGCAGAAATAACAGGCTCTAAATAACAGCCTCTATAGCTTCCAATGAGAGTCTGGATTCTGGTTGAAGGTATTTTGGACTATTCTTCTTTAAAAAAACATCTCAGGATTGTTGGTTTCTGAGCATGGACAGCCCGCTTAAAATCACACCCCAGATTTTCAATAATATTCAGGTCTGGGGCCTGAGATGGCCATTCCAGAACGTTGTACTTGTTCCTCTGCATGAATGCCTTAGTAGATTTTGAGCAGTGTTTAGGGTCATTGTCTTGTTGAAAGATCCAGCCCTGGCACAACATCAACTTTGTCACTGATTCATGAACATTCTTCTCAAGAATCTGCTGTTATTAACTGGAATCCATGGAATCCATTCAACTTTAAGAAGATTCCTAGTACCTTTACTGGCCACATAGCCACACAGCATGATGGAACCACCTCCAAATTTTACTGTAGGTAGCAAGCGTTTTTCTTGGAATGCTGTGTTCTTTTTCAGCCATGCATACCACCCCTTGTTATGTCCAAATAACTTAATTTTAGTTTCATCAGTTCACAGCACCTTATTCTAAAATGAAGCTGACTTGTCCACATGTGCTTTAGCATAACTCAAGCGAGTCTGTGGTGTGCATGCAGAAAATGCTTCCTCTGCATTACAGCATCATACAGCATCTCCTTGTGCAATGTGCGCTGTATAGTTGAACAATGCACAGAGAAATGATCTGCAGCAAGATCATGTTGCAGGTCTTTGGAGCAGGTCTGTGGGTTGACTAGACTGTTTTCACCATCCTTCGCTTCAGCTTATCTGAGATTTTTCTTGGCCTGCCACTTCGGGCCTTAACTAGTACTGTGCCTGCGGTCTTCCATTTCCTCACTATGTTCCTCACAGTGGAAATTGACAGCTGAAATCTCTAAAATAGCTTTTTGTATCCTTTCCCTAAACCATGATGTTGAACAATCTTTTTTTTTCAGGTCATTTGAGAGGTGTTTAGAGGCTCCCATGTTGCCACTCATTAGAAGAGATGTAAAGAGGGGAAACATTTGCAAATGGCCACCTTCAATACCCTTTCTTATGATTGGATTCACCTGTGTAAGGAGGTCAAGGGTCAGTGAGCTTACCAAGCCAATTCTGTCTTCAAATAATTAGTGCTGAATGTATTCAAATCAATAAAATGACAAGGGTGCCCAAATTTATACACACTTTCTGTAAATACTGGGAACTTCATTTCACTTCTCAAATATCAATGTGTTCATCTGCTATATGATATATTTAACTGAAATTTCTGATCCAGACAACCAATAATTTATAAAAGAAAATCATGAAAATTATCAAGTGTGCCCAAACCTTTGCATCAAACTGGAACTCCAAGTTTAATATATAAGTACTTCTACTTAAATGCTAAATGGACTGCATTTATATAGCACTTTTCCATCTGCATCAAACACTCAAAGTGCTTTACAATTATGCCTCACATTCATCTATTCACACAGACACACTCACACACCATTGACAGAGTCCTGCCATGCAAGGTGCTCACTACACACTGGGAGCAACAGGGGGATTAAGGACCTTGCCCAAGGGCCCTTAGTGATTTTCCAGTCAGACTGGGGTTTGAATGAGCACAACAAAAATGAACAGATACTATATTGCATTTAACTACACATAGACAAAGTAAACAAATAAACACCATGACCAGTTATAGTTTCATGGTGGAGTGTCAGAGAAGAATTTAAAAAAAAAAGTCTACCAGAATCAGTGCCAGCCCAACCAAGTTGGTGCTTTTGGCAAGATTTTTAATGAGTGTTGCACTTGGTATTTTTTAAACAGATAAAATTATGACAGAAAAAAAATCCCCAAAAATTGCTTTAAACGGTTTTATGTAAATACAATATATTTTTATCCATGAATATAATAATATATCCTTGTGCAGGTTTACTGCAGAACAAAGTGGTAGTGAATCCAGGGCTGGTGTTAATTTTATCACCCTGGAACCCTGGCATGGAAGTGACTAAGGTCTGGTCCCAAATGGGTGATCATTGTCCTATTGATTTGGTGCTACTGTGGTCTCAAGAAGTCTTTGAATTGGGTGGCCTGTTGAGGGCTTAATGCTACTCTACAGTTTGCAGGGTGGTACAAATACCTCCAGAGGGTTCTGATATTCATCTGGTCTGGCAGAGCTTCTGGCAAAGCTGGAACCAGTCTGCTGCATATTCAAACTGACATTTTTGTCAGTTTTGTTTTCCTGCTATGCAAAGCTGAAAATGATCAAAAACTGTATTATGCAGTATAATAATTGCACGTGGTGAGTCAGTGGTCTCTGTAGAGCATTTTAAAATGGATAATGCTAAATATCCTGCATATATTATGCAGGCATAATGCTACAACCTCAAAAAAGTAACATATCCATAATTATTACCACAAGTAAGGTTTTCTTCATCTCTCTGTTGCCATTGCGGAGCCTGTTTTAGCCTTTTATCGACCTGTTATCCTTGCTCTCATCAGTATCTCAGTGCCTTTCATTGAGAATAATGGGTTGGCAAGTTTAGTCAAAGCCAATGGATTCAGCGGGGAAGCAGGTCAGAGCAAACACTGCAAATCATTAAAGGAAGGATGGTGTACTGCCGGATTTATCAACTTGGAAGTCAGGTGGCGCTACATATTTGTGGATTTGTGTGTCTGTGTGTGCGCTGCAGAGATAAGGAGAGTGGATGTGTGACAGTGATAGACAGTAAGAGAGGAACGGGAGAAGCAGTCTGTTACGCCATTAACCCATATTGACTGGAACGCCATAGGAGGCTTTTCAGTGTGGGAGTGTGTCATATAACTCTGCCGTTACTGACGCCAGCAGTACTCCGCTCCATCGATCCAAGCAACAATGTCAACAATCCTGCTATATGTGTGAGCCTGCATGCATGTATGTGTGTGTTTTTGTCCATGGTGGTAAAGGGTGATATCACTGTCATCAAAGCATCTGAGCAAAGACAGTCTTCTCCCACCTTTCCCCCAAACAAACACACATTTTGTGAGTGTATAATCAACTTCTCACCATGTGGGAAAGTCAATATGACATCTGAGTGGTTTGAACTTAGCCATTGATAAGTGCTTTGTAACAATAACCTGACTCCCAGTGCAGTCACCACCCACAGATGGAATATATACAACTGAGAATTGCTCAGTGTATACACAGTAAGTGTGTAATACCACATTTTACTTCATGATACAATTCTACAGTATACTGAATGCAGGGTTTATAATATAGTTTGGTAACTGATTTAGGGCTCAAGCAAAGTAAAAATTTTGTTTTATTTGATTTGATCATATTTGCTTCTGGGTGTAGCTCTGCTAAAAATGAAACCACTGTGCAGGGCCTCATACATTTCAATCTATACGGATTGTCCATAAATTATATGGAGTTCAGAGTCATATGGACGTACAAATAAAGTCTTACGGATATTCAGGGTTTGGTCTGGAGCGGCTCTGTAATCAACCGCTTCTGCAGCGCGACTCCACTTTGATGCGTGAGCCAATGAAGCAATGTTTCGATCCACTAGTTCATTGGTTCTTTGATTCACTGCTCTTCAGAAATGGCAAGTCTGCTTCTTAACCCCTGTCAAAGCCATTAAAATACCGTGTGTCACTTTTGTGTGGATTAAAGTCACTAACTGGGACTCTTGTTTTGTTGTAGTCAAGAGACCAGAATCATCCTCTGTTCCGTTGTCACAGCTTCAAATGCTGCGCGGCTCTCTGCTGAGACAGAGTCCGGTCGGAATTAATAACTTCAAAACAATTGCTGCTTTAATTAAAATGACACAAACAAACTTCAATCGACTAAAATGTTTTTTTTTTCCTCCAAAAGTGAGACATGCTGTATTCTTTATGAATTAAAGACATTTATGCCAATAATGTCTGAAAGGAAATGCTTTTGACAAAAACTACAGATTTTGTTTATTCCTATTCATATCCAAAGATCAAGGATCCACCATGTAGAGTTTATTATGTCCAAAGTTTAAGGATCCAGTGACCAATTTCATATTTATTTACTTTAACGCTCAATAAAATGTTGTTCAATTTCAATTCAATTCCAATTTAATCGGCTTATAAAGCGCCCAATCACAACAAAATCCATCTCAAGGCGCCTCACACAGTACAGTTCCACATAAAAAATTTAAAATACATAAATAAATAAAAAAAATTCTAATACATAATTAAAAACAGAAGTAAAAGAATAAATCAGATAAAAATAAAAACAATTTATAAGAAAGAGAATAAAAATAGGCTTTAAGTCTTGACTCTGACTGTCTCACGGTCACAGGAAGACCGTTCTACAGAGCGGGTGCACGATAAGAAAAAGCTCTTTGACCTGCTGACATAGAAAACCTGTAAAGCCTACTTTTAGTACACAAAAAATTCACAAGAGGTATCAATAAAGAATCGGATCGATAAGCAGAATAGATAATGGTATCGATATCGATAAAATCTTATTGATACCCATCCCCAATAAACACAGGGGCGAAGTCGAGGATCATCGACATGCCAGTCTGCAACATTGGCACTGGCTAGGAGATTTTTGATACACTTGATGAAGTTTTGAGGTATGTTTTTTTTTTTCATTATATTCGATTTATGTTTCATTTTATTAATGTATTTCCACTAGTGACACACAGTTTTTGTTTCTGTAAAAAATAACTAAATTTGACACATTCAGTTCTATAAGATTCAGCTAGATGCATGAATACTAGATCTCTATTGTTTGAAATTCAACTGTGGAGGAAATACTAATGACCCTGACTTTAATGTCAGTGTGGCAACTCATGATATGTGGACAAAAACCCAGTTATGTGATACCACTATGCAGTTGTGTGTACTGTATTAAAACTGATTTGGGTGCAGTTTGGAGGTTATAAGGATTTTGTGTTGATTTTATGGATTTTCTCACTTGGTTATACAGGTGGACCCTCAAAGGGGTTGACATGTATGGGGCCTAAGCATGGTGTCTCCAAAACTGTGTTAATCTATACTGACCAAAATGGGACTGCTGCATTTTTATATTCAATTTTTTTAAATATATGTTTAAAATTTATCAAGTAAGAATGCGAGAGCTGCTATTGTCAATGTTGCCAGCTAATAACAAGCAAATATATGAGATAATATGATTTGCTTTGCATTTATTTGCAATAAGGGACCAATATGTTTGCGCACCAGTCTTTTAAGTGAAACTTTAGTATTGTTTAATCTGCTGGTTAGCATTGTTAGCACTAGTAGCTAAATAATGTTAGATGTGTTGGTAGTGGTATGGTTTTGGAGGTCATATGCTGGTCATAGTTGTTGTTGTTGTTGGTATTATTATTGTTATTATTTAGCCTGACTAACACATGTTCTGCCCCTCCTTCTGGAAAGCCATGTTGTGATTATGGCATCACCTTCACAGTTGCAAAGGGACTGGCATTGAGATCCAGAATCTGCCAAAGTAAATACCTTTGAACCAATGATTGTGTGTTGATGGCAACAGATTGACAGCAGATTAGTGCTGTTCCCCTATTTGTCACATTCATTCGCTGTATTATTGCATACAGATTGTGTGTAATTGCCATCTTGTCCCCCTTTCACATGCACATCCATAGCAAGTGACTCAGATGGTCAGCAGACTCCCTCTGGCTGTTTATCACCATCTGACCAGCTCTGCCACAACCAACATCTTTGACAGTGGAGCACTGCCAAGATGGTGGCAACCAGACCCACCCTAGCTGAACCTTCTCTTCTAAAAACCTGTTGGTCATTACCCATAGGTTTTTAGAAGGGAGGTAAGGTTTGTCCTTTATCTTTACAGTCTGTGACTTTTTTTTTTTTTTTTTTTTTAGCAACAGGGCACCTATGTGCCGGTCTGCTCTGTGTCAGCCTGTTCTCGTCAGAGCTCAAAAGCTAAGCAGAGGATCTGGTTAGTACTTGGATGGGAGACCTCTTTGGAACACCAGCGGCTGTGTATGTTTCTCCAGGTAAAACTGGAGTTGCATCAAGAAGGGCATCCAGCATAAAACTTGTGCCAATTACCAATGCAGATCTGGCTGTATCTGCTGTGGCAACCCCGAACAAAACCAGGAGCAGCCGAATGAACAACAACAACAATAAGGCACCAATGTGCTTAACCAAATTTCACACATGGCCATAGAATCACAGATTCATTCTCTTCATGCCAGCACCTCATCTGCTGATTGAAACAAATGTAAACCAGGGATACCCAAGGATTACCCAGTCAGACAGAGTACCAAAGATATCCGGTTGTCATATTTGGTTACGAGTACAAATCATACAACCATACAGTAAGACTACTAGCTTGTGGACATTGAAGA
Source organism: Thalassophryne amazonica (assembly GCF_902500255.1). NCBI lineage: Eukaryota > Metazoa > Chordata > Actinopteri > Batrachoidiformes > Batrachoididae > Thalassophryne > Thalassophryne amazonica. Next base: position 83,754,280 of record NC_047104.1, read on the forward strand.
CTTGGAACTCAGTTCTCCTGCACAGGTTTTAAAATTGCCAAACACCCCTGTCCTGCAACCTTATGAATCCATAAGCTTTTTCCAGATAGCTGTCAACCTCGTGACTTCAGGTCCCACAAAGGTGAATTTCACTGCTGAGATGAATCCCTCAACCAGAAAACATCCCTCTTGGGTTTCTGTAATGAGTTTGAGAAGTCAGAGATTCTGTCCTCATTGCACAGAAAATTCACATTAGCTTTGTATAGGCTGGCTATAATATCCAGCAACTTTGTGACGATCCTACAGCATCTCATAATGTCCTACAAAGCTCAGAGGCTTTGAGAAAATCAACTTTGGCTGCACTGAAGCCTTTTGAACTTAATGCTTGCATTCAATATCTGAAAGGAAGGTCAGTGAAAGAAATTAAATCCAAGACATCATCATCTTATTCATAAAAATATAAGCTGTGCTGATCAACAATACCATTGCATTATAAACACTGGGCCATTCCTTCACCAGTCCAGCTACAGGAATGATGTGAAAGGACGGGCGGCCAATTCCAAATTGAATGTGATATCTTCAGAATAATACAAACATCATGCAACTTACATAACCATGTAAAATTACCTACATATTTTTAAAATGCAGCCATAATTTAAATCTCTTATGACTTACAACTTAGGGCCCTGTCCCACTGGCGTTTAGGAGGATTTGCGCATGAAATGAGGAGACAAAAGCTGAGCGTCCACAACAAAGGTGGGTGGAAATGACAAATGTCCCGGGGTGGATCAGCGAATACATGAGGAAGAAAAGCGGATATAACAGGGAACAGAAGCGAAGGCGACCGCGGAAGCGCCCCCATGAGCAGCCGTAATGCACTCGCCTCATCCGTGCCCACTCTGTCTGCATTAGAGGATGACATTTTTGGGGAATTCCCGTGGGTCATGTGATTCCTGCGGGATTCCCGCGGGATGGGAGTCAAAATTTTATCAATCCCGTGATTGGGATGGGACGGGAATAAAAATGAACGGGAGCCGGCAGGAGCGGGAATGCCAAAAATAGATGATGATTTTCATCTATTTAATGCCGCGTTCACACCAGGCACGATCAGACACTACAAATTTGTGGGGGTCGCGTGGCGACGGACGCGCCTCCTTCGCCCGGTGTGTTGCTCTGCTTTTGCTGTGAAAATTCACCCTGGTGCATCATCAAATAGGAGGAGCTTCCATTCTGCTCGCCGGCTCCGGTTGTCAGTCAAGTTAACATGACGGACCTTGATCACATGGAGCGAGTTGTTGTGGAAAGCTCCCAATACAGAGAGTATCATTATTTGCTGCAGAAACTGAGTCTGGATGACGGGCGCTTTCAGCAGTCCTTCCACCTCTGCAGGACCCAGTTTGAGGACCAACTGTCCCGTTCACGCGCGCACATGTAAACATTAAAAAAAAAAAAGAAACTCCGCTGCTTGCTGCAGCTCGCTCTTCCACCAAAAAACTCTGTCATAATTGTGTTTAGAAACCAGTCACCATTTGTTTTATTATACATCTGTGTAGTTAATAAGTAAAATAATCTCCACGAATGATTCGCTTGCTCGTGCACGTAGCATAAAAAGAAAAAGAAAAACCGTTCCTGCTGCTGCTTGCTCCAAAAACTCTGTCATAATTGTAAAATAAAGGACAAAAGAGACATAAGTCCTGCTCACAGGCTGCTACCAGATACAGGACATGTTCACATCTTCAGTCAAACTCCAGACTTCTCCACATCACTACATATTCAGTCCCTGATTGATCATCACAGCGCGAGACATACGGGAGTGGGATGGGAATGGGACTGATTTTGAGTGGGAGCGGGATGGGATTGGGAGTCATCTTTACAGGATTGGGACAGGATGGGATTTTTTTTGTGGGAGCGGGATGGGACAGGAGTAAAAATCCACTCCCATGTCATGCTCTAGTCTGCATGCGCGACATACCATTTGCGACCGTGATGTGGCCGTGCTGGGCACGTGTCATATCTGTTTTGCACGTTGTCCCGGTCCGCCGCCAAGCCGCGCGAACCCGTCTTTTGCGGATATCAGCGGATGACAGGGGATATGCGGCGCGTTGGTTGTCTATGTCCTGCGTATATCTTCAGTATGTGTTCAGGCAGTGATGCGGATCTCATCCACAGCAGGATTTTTGAGCCACTCAGAAATCCTGGCTGCGGACATGCGTGCCTCTGCGGATGATCACGGACGTGTTCAGATGGCGGCCGACTCATACAGGAATGTTACACGGTTATTGCGGTTGTTTGGCGGATGTGGGCCACTTTTGTGTGCATTCCATCCGCAAATCCTCCTAAACGCCAGTGGGACAGGGCCCTTACTGGCTGCCATACATTAATAAATTGCACATTTGAGCATAACTATTCTTCCTCTCAAAGGCCAGAAGGAGGATGCAGAATTGCACTGCATCAGTGCATGCTTGCTCACAGGTATCTGTCACACTTCCATGAGCTGATAACTTCAACAGACATTAATGGATTTCACCAAATGTGACCTGGACATTCCAAATGAGTGGTTCTCAGACTGGCTCAACTTTCAAGATGATTTGGTTTCACCTTCTAAAGACCACTCACTTTACTCAACCAGAATATCTGTGATTGTAATCCATTGTTCCCCAGCAGGTTTTTTGTCACTAACAGCTGATTTAAAAAAAAAATATATATATAATATAATATAAATAAATACATACAATAAAAATGGGACAGGATAAATTATCAGGCTTCAGTCTTTAAATTTTGAAAGCAGAGCTTCCAATATTCTATTCACCAGGAATCTTGACAAGGTAGTGTGGTTAGGTCAGCAACATAACTGGTTATTTTTATTTCCATGCAGTACTATATCAGAAGTCAGAAGACACACTTCAGTGAATATCCAGTTTAGTTTATTTTATTTGTATAGTGCCAATCAGAGCAAAGCTGCCTCAAGGCACTTCACAGAAGTAAGGGCTATCCTTGTCAACCCCCCTGAGCAAGCACACAGGTGACCGTGGTAAGGAAAAACTCCCTCTGGTGATAATGAGGAAAAAACCTCGAGGAGACCAGACCCAGAGAAGTGACCCACCCAACACTACCTAGTTGGCAAAATAGTATAATGACAGGCATGTTTGCTGAGTTGAACTTAGGGTTTGTGTAACATAAGAACCTGAGCTTAAGTTGTTGGAAATCACAATTTCACATCACCTTGTGAATTAGTGACCCAGTTGCTTGTGCTACAATTGTCAAGCACATCAGAATGATTATGGATACTGTCTTAATTATATTTTACTGTTTTAATTTTAAATTATTTTGAAACCACTAATGAAAACCATTGTGGCATTCATTACACTCCTATGGAAGTATGAATAGTAGATACAGTATGGTGTTAAACTAAAAACCTAACCTTGCAAACTTCTGCTGATGTGATGCAAAATATTTTTTGGGTTAGTTACAAATGTTGATCTTATAAGTTTTTGTATTTGCGATAAATAGTGTTGGGGAAAGTGAGGAACACGGACCCACAACAGGGGGCGCAAATGAACAGACAATGAAGAAAGTCAAATAACAAGGTTTTACTGTTGTGAACACGCACAACAAACACAACAGATCACAATTGTGAAATAAACCAATTCCAACGGTGTCGTGTGGGCAGGCTCGACGATAGGAGACGTCCGTCTGAGTCGAACTGGAACCACCCGATTTCCTCTGCCACCGAACCCCGGGAATACTGGAGCCGCCAAGTCCCGAACTCCCAGGTGGCCACTGCCTCCGCTCGTCGGATCCGGTACTGCTGGCGAGGAACAGAAACAGTCAGATGTGGGTGCGGCTGCACCCAGTAACACGTAGGGTGGAAACACCACCTCCACCTCTCGTCAGGAAAATACTGATAAGTGCAGGAATGTGAGTACTTATCCAAAACAAGTCCAACACAGTCTCCAGCTGTAATATTCACTATCTGTACACAAGCAACAAGGGATTACTGTCAAGAAGACAACACAATTGGCTGAGTACGTTACCTTCCTAGTAGAACGATATCTCGGCAATGAGATGGAGATGCCGTCCAGCTGATATACCCCCCAGCTGATGGATGTCAGCTGTTTCAGTTGATAAGTGACGGCTGTCACCTGGGCTGCTCCTGTAAGGCGGCAGCGCCCTCTGGTGCCTGGAGCCCGCACTCCAGGCGGGGCGCCCTCTGGTGGTGGTGGGCCAGCAGTACCTCCTCTTCAGCGGCCCACACAACAGGACCCCCCCCCTCAACGGGCGCCTCCTGGCGCCCGACCGGGCTTGTCCGGGTGGCGGCGGTAGAAGTCGGCCAGGAGGGCCACGTCCAGGATGAAGCTCCTCTTCACCCAGGAGCGTTCTTCGGGGCCGTACCCCTCCCAGTCCACCAGGTATTGAAAGCCCCGGCCCATCCGTCGGACATCCAGAAGCCGGCGCACAGTCCAAGCCGGCTCGCCATCGATGATCCGGGCAGGAGGTGGCGCCGGACCGGGAGCACAGAGGGGCGAAGTGTGATATGGTTTGAGTCTTGACACATGGAACACAGGATGGATCCGCAGTGAGGCTGGAAGCCAAAGCCTCACTGCGGCGGGATTGACGATTTGGAGGATCTTGAACGGTCCTATGTATCGGTCCTTCAGTTTCGGGGAGGCCACTTGTAGTGGAATGTCCTTGGTGGACAGCCACACTTCCTGCCCGGGGCGATACGTAGGGGCCGGGGTCCGCCGCCGGTCTTCCTGGGTCTTAGCCCTCGTCCGGGCCCTCAACAAAGCAGAACAGGCGGCACGCCACACCCGACGGCACTTCCGCAGGTGGGCCTGGACCGAGGGCACACCGACCTCTCCCTCAACCACCGGAAACAATGGGGGCTGATACCCCAAACATACCTCAAAAGGGGAGAGGCCGGTGGCTGACGACACTTGACTGTTGTGGGCGTACTCGATCCAGGCCAGATGAGTACTCCAGGCCGCCGGGTGCACGGCTGTCACACAACGTAGTGTCTGCTCCATCTCTTGATTGGCCCGTTCTGCTTGCCCGTTGGTTTGGGGGTGATACCCGGACGAGAGACTGACCGTGGCCCCCAGTTCCTGGCAAAAACTCCTCCAGACATGCAAGGAGAACTGGGGGCCGCGATCGGAGACGATGTCTGATGGTATTCCATGCAGCCGGACGACGTGGTGGACCAGGAGGTCCGCTGTCTCCTGGGCCGTTGGGAGCTTCGGGAGGGCCACGAAGTGGGCCGCCTTGGAGAATCAGTCCACTATCGTGAGGATGACGGTGTTTCCCTGGGACGGCGGGAGGCCCGTGACAAAATCCAGGCCGATGTGAGACCAGGGGCGATGAGGTACGGGCAGCGGCTGTAGCAATCCCGAGGACTTGCGGTGGTCGGCTTTGCCCCTGGCGCAGGTGGTACAGGCCTGGATATAGTCCCGGACGTCGGTCTCCAGGGATGCCCACCAGAAGCGCTGCCGGATGACTGCCACGGTTCTTTGCACTCCAGGATGACAGGAGAGCTTAGAACCGTGACAGAAGTCCAGGACCGCAGCCCTGGCTTCTGGTGGGACGTAGAGCCTGTTCTTCGGCCCGGTTCCGGGGTCCGGGCTTCGTGCCAGGGCCTCCCGGACAGTCTTCTCCACGTCCCAGGTGAGGGTGGCCACGATAGTGGACTCCGGGATGATGGGATCCGGGGGATCCGACGGCTCCGTTTTGACTTCGTCTTCATGTACCCGGGACAAGGCATCCGATCTCTGGTTTTTGGTCCCGGGACGGTAGGTGATCCGGAAGTCAAAACGTCCGAAGAACAGTGACCAGCGGGCTTGCCTGGGATTCAGCCGCTTGGCGGTCCTGATATACTCCAGGTTCCGGTGGACGTTCCCTCCAACAGATGTCTCCACTCTTCAAGAGCCTCTTTCACCGCAAGGAGTTCTCGATTGCCGACGTCATAGTTCCGTTCGGCCGGGGTCAACCTGCGGGAAAAATAGGCACACGGGTGAAGGACCTTATCGGTCTTCCCGCTCTGGGACAGCACGGCTCCTATCCCTGAGTCCGAGGCGTCCACTTCAACCACTAACTGGCGACTAGGATCGGGCTGCACCAGAACGGGTGCAGACGAGAACCGGCGTTTCAACTCCTTGAACGCGGCATCGCAACGATCCGACCAGGTGAAGGGAACTTTTGGCGAGGTCAGGGCTGTCAGGGGGCTAACTACCTGACTGTAGCCCTTAATGAACCTCCTATAGAAATTAGCGAAGCCGAGGAACTGTTGCAGCTTCCTACGGCTTGTGGGTTGGGGCCAGTCTCTCACCACCGCAACCTTGGCTGGATCGGGAGCGACGGAGTTGGAGGAGATGATGAACCCCAGGAAGGACAGAGACGTGCGGTGGAACTCACACTTCTCGCCCTTCACAAACAGCCGGTTCTCCAACAACCGCTGTAGGACCTGACGTACATGTCGGACATGGGTCTCAGGATCCGGAGAAAAGATGAGTATGTCGTCAAGATATACGAAGACGAATCGGTGCAGGAAGTCCCGCAAGACATCATTAACCAATGCTTGGAACGTCGCGGGAGCATTTGTAAGACCGAACGGCATGACCAGGTACTCAAAATGACCTAACGGGGTGTTAAATGCCGTCTTCCACTCGTCTCCCTTCCAGATCCGAACCAGGTGATACGCATTCCTAAGATCGAGCTTGGTGAATATCTTAGCTCCATGCAGGGGCGTGAACACTGAATCCAACAAGGGTAAGGGGTATCGGTTACGAACCGTGATTTCGTTCAGCCCCCTGTAATCGATGCATGGACGTAATCCGCCATCCTTTTTCCCCACAAAAAAGAAACCCGCACCCATCGGGGAGGTGGAATTCCGGATCAACCCGGCGGCCAAAGAGTCCCGGATGTAGGTCTCCATTGATTCGCGTTCAGGTCGTGAGAGGTTGTACAGCCTGCTGGACGGGAACTCAACACCTGGAACCAAATCAATGGCACAATCATACGGGCGGTGCGGGGGAAGGGTGAGCGCCAGATCCTTGCTAAACACCTCCGCAAGGTCATGGTACTGCACCGGAACCGACCCTAGATTGGGCAGGGCTCTGACCTCCTCCCTGGCCTGGGAACCAGGAGGAACCGAGGAACCTAAACATACCCGATGGCAGGTCTCGCTCCACTGAACCACTACCCCGGACGGCCAATCGATCCGGGGATTGTGTTTCAACATCCAAGGGAAACCTAAAATCACACGGGAGGTGGCCGGAGTCACAAAAAACTCGATCTCCTCCCGGTGATTCCCCGACACCACCAGAGTTACTGGTGGTGTCTTGTGAGTAATTGGAGGGAGTAGGGAGCCATCTAGCGCTCGTACCTGCACAGGCGAGGTAAGCGCCACCAGAGGGAACCCTATCTCCCTGGCCCATTTGCTGTCTTGCAAATTCCCTTCAGAGCCCGTGTCCACCAGTGCTGGGGCCTTCAGGGTTAAATCCTCATACAGGATGGTAACTGGGAGTCGTGTGGCGATGTGGGTGTGTCCCACGTGAATGTCTCGGCCCACCCCTAGCCCAGTTTCTAGGGGCGGGCGTTGGTGTTTTAACCGCTCGGGGCAGTCTCTTAATTGATGCTCAATCGAGCCACAAACAAAACACGCCCCGTGGGCCAGCCTCCTTTGTGTAACCGGTGCCCTAAATGTTGCCCTACTCGTGTCCATAGCTTCGTCAGCAGAGGGGGCTGTAACCGCACGGAGCGCAGGGGCCGTGGAGCGTGGGGAGGGCGGAACGCGGTCGGAACCAGAAGGGAGAGGGACGACGCGTGCCCGGCCACGCCCTTCGTCTCGTTCCCAACGGCGCTCTTCTAACCGATTGTCTAATCGTATGACAAGATCGATGAGCCCATCTAAATCCCGCGGTTCGTCCTTAGCCACCAGGTGCTCCCTGAGGACCAACGACAGTCCGTTTACAAAGGCGGCGCGGAGGGCAGTGCTATTCCAGCCAGACCTCGCAGCCGCGATGCGGAAGTCGACTGCATAGGCAGCTGCGCTCCGGCGCCCCTGTCTCATTGACAGCAGCACGGCTGAAGCGGTCTTTCCTCTATTTGGGTGATCGAACACTGTTCTGAACTCCCTCACAAACCCATCATATGTCTGAAGGAGCCGTGAATTTTGCTCCCAGAGCGCTGTAGCCCAAGCGCGTGCCTCACCACGAAGCAGATTTATCACATAAGCTATTTTGCTAGCGTCAGTCGCGTACATGACGGGACGCTGTGCGAAGACGAGTGAACACTGCATAAGAAAATCCGCGCATGTCTCCACACAGCCTCCGTACGGCTCTGGGGGGCTTATGTATGCTTCAGGGGAAGGTGGGAGGGGTCGTTGAACGACCAGTGGAACGTCGCTGTTACGCACAGGGTCGACGGGAGGGAGAGCCGCAGCGGCGCCCGTAGGGCGCGCTTCCACCTGTGTGGCGAGAGCCTCCACCCTGCGGTTCAGGAGGACGTTCTGCTCGGTCATCAAATCCAACCGAGTCGTGAAAGCGGTGAGGATCCGCTGCAACTCACCGATCACCCCTCCTGCGGACGCCTGTGCGCCCTGTTCTTCCATTGGCCGTTCAACAGCCGGTTGACGCCCCTCGGGATCCATGACGCTGGCCGAGATATCCTGTTGGGGAAAGTGAGGAACACGGACCCACAACAGGGGGCGCAAATGAACGGACAATGAAGAAAGTCAAATAACAAGGTTTTACTGTTGTGAACACGCACAACAAACACAACAGATCACAAGTGTGAAATAAACCAATTCCAACGGTGTCATGTGGGCAGGCTCGACGATAGGAGACGTCCGTCTGAGTCGAACCGGAACCACCCGATTTCCTCTGCCACCGAACCCCGGGAATACTGGAGCCGCCAAGTCCCGAACTCCCAGGTGGCCACTGCCTCCGCTCGTCGGTTCCGGTACTGCTGGCGAGGAACAGAAACAGTCAGATGTAACACTACCCAGTAACACGTAGGGTGGAAACACCACCTCCACCTCTCGTCAGGAAAACACTGATAAGTGCAGGAATGTGAGTACTTATCCAAAACAAGTCCAACACAGTCTCCAGCTGTAATATTCACTATCTGTACACAAGCAACAAGGGATTACTGTCAAGAAGACAACACAATTGGCTGAGTACGTTACCTTCCTAGTAGAACGATATCTCGGCAATGAGATGGAGATGCCGTCCAGCTGATATACCCCTCAGCTGATGGATGTCAGCTGTTTCAGTTGATAAGTGACGGCTGTCACCTGGGCTGCTCCTGTAAGGCGGCAGCGCCCTCTGGTGCCTGGAGCCCGCACTCCAGGCGGGGCGCCCTCTGGTGGTGGTGGGCCAGCAGTACCTCCTCTTCAGCGGCCCACACAACAAAATAGAACATAAAAAACGAACGTTGCTCGTCAAAATTATGCTGCCACAAATTTTCGTTGGTTTTCATAGATGTTTCCTGAATGTCCGTTCATCATATCTGCACTCTATGGCCACTTCATGAGGAACACCTGTTCAGTGACTAATGAAAGTTATTATCTAATCAGCCAATGAATTGGTAGACTATCAAAAAAATTCAGCATGGACAACCCCAATTCCAATGAAGTTGGGACATTGTGTGAAATGTAAATAAAAACAGAATACAATGATTTGCAAATCCTCTTCAACCTATATTCAATTAAATACACCACAAAGACAAGATATTTAATGTTCAAACTGATAAACTTTATTCTTTTTGTGCAAATATTTGCTCATTTTGAAATGGATGCCTGCAACACATTTCAAAAAAGTTGGGACGGGGCAACAAAAGACTGGGAAAGTTGATGAATGCTCATAGAACACCTGTTTGGAACATTCAACAGGTGAACAGGTTAATTGGAAACAGGTGTCATGATTGGGTATTAAATGAGTACAAAAGGCTCAGCCATTCACAAGCAAAGATGGGGTGAGGGTCACTACTTTGTGAGCAACTGCATGAAAAAATAGTCCAACAATTTTAGAACAATGTTTCTCAACATTTAGTTGCAAGGAATTTAGGGATAATTTGAAGATTCAGAGAATCTGGAGAACTTTCTACATGTACAGTATTGTTCAGAATAATAGTAGTGCTATGTGACTAAAAAGATTAATCCAGGTTTTGAGTATATTTCTTATTGTTACATGGGAAACAAGGTACCAGTAGATTCAGTAGATTCTCACAAATCCAACAAGACCAAGCATTCATGACATGCACACTCTTAAGGCTATGAAATTGGGCTATTAGTAAAAAAAAAAAAAAAAAAAAAAGTAGAAAAGGGGGTGTTCACAATAATAGTACTGTGGCATTCAGTCAGTGAGTTCATCAATTTTGTGGAACAAACAGGTGTGAATCAGGTGTCCCCTATTTAAGGATGAAGCCAGCACCTGTTGAACATGCTTTTCTCTTTGAAAGCCTGAGGAAAATGGGACGTTCAAGACATTGGTGCAAGCATCATGATATGGGCATGTTTCTCCTACTATGGTGTTGGGCCTATATATCGCATACCAGGTATCCAAACCAACAAATTTAATGCCTCGCAGATGTGAAGAAATCATGAAAAACTGTGGTTATACAACTAAATACTAGTTTAGTGATTCACAGGATTGCTAAAAAAGCAGTTTGAACATAATAGGTTTGAGTTTGTAGCATCAACAGCAGATGCTACTATTATTGTGAACACCCCCTTTTCTACTTTATTTTTTTACTAATAGCCCAATTTCATAGCCTTAAGAGTGTGCATATCATGAATGCTTGGTCTTGTTGGATTTGAGAGAATCTACTGAATCTACTGGTACCTTGTTTCCCATGTAACTATAAGAAATATACTCAAAACCTGGATTAATCTTTTTAGTCACATAGCACTACTATTATTCTGAACACTACTGTAAGAGACGAGGCCGAAAACCAACATTGACCTTCGATCCCTCAGGCGACACTGCATTAAAAATTGACATCATTGTGTGAAAGATTTTACCGCGTGGGCCCAGGAACACTTCAGAAAACCACTGTCAGTTAACACAGTTTGTGGCTACATCTACAAATGCAAGTTAAAACTCTACCATACAAAGTGAAAGCCATACATCAACAACATCCAGAAACGCCACCTCCTTCTCTGGGCCTGAGCTCATTTGAAATGGACAGACGCAAAGTGGAAAAGTGTGCTGTGGACTGATGAGTCCACATTTCAAATTGTTTTTGTAAATCATGGACATCATGTCCTCCAGACAAAAGAGAAAAAAGACCTTCCAGACTGTTACCAGCGCACAGTTCAAAAGCCAGCATCTGTGATGGTATGGGGGGTGTGTTAGTGCCCATGGCATGGGCAACTTACACATCTGTGATGACACCATCAATGCTGAAAGGTACATCCAGGTTTTGGAGCAACACATGCTGCCATCCAAGCAACATCTTTTTCAGGGATGTCCCTGCTTATTTCAGCAAGACAATGCCAACCCACATTCTGCACGTGTTACAACAGTGTGGCTTCAAAGTAAAAGATTGCGGGTACTAGACTGGCCTGTCTGCAGTCCAGACCTGTCGCCCATTGAAAATGTGTGGCGCATTATGAAGCGTAAAATACAACAACGGAGACCCCGGACTGTTGAACAACTGAAGTCATACATCAATCAAGGATGGGAAAGAATTCCACTTACAAAGCTCAACAATTAGTGTCATCAGCTCCCAAACACTTATTGAGTGTTGTTAGAAGGAAAGGTGATGTAACACAGTGGTAAACATACCGCTGTCCCAGCTTTTTTGAAACGTGTTGCAGGCATCCATTTCAAAATGAGCAAATATTTGCACAAAAACAATAAAGTTTATCAGTTTGAACATTAAATATCTTGTTTTTGTGGTGTATTCAATTGAATATAGGTCTGGTCGAAGAGGATTTGCAAATCATTGCATTATGTTTTTATTTGCAGTGGCTTGCAAAAGTATTTAGCCCCTTGGTATTTCACGCATTTTAATTTAGTTATGCCATTTCAAATGTAAAAAGTATATCAGGCTTCTCAGTAAGAAACTTTTTAAAATGATCTTCCTTAAACTCAAAGGCAAATCAAATCTCTACAACTTGATATAAATTAATTAAAAATATAAAAGCCAAGATGATAGGTTGCATAAGTAATGGGCCCCTTTGGTATAATTCTTGTAAATAATCAATTTTATAGCCAGTTTTCTTCAGACAAGTCAGTGGATGGATACATGAACAGTTTCAAGTCAGTGAATATGTCTTGAACTTTATTTACACCAATTATGAAGAAATACAAACAGTGTGGCACTCTATTGTAAATCTGTATGGAGTAGACAGTTCTCAAAAACCGAGTGAGTCTGCAAGAAGGAGAAGAGTGAGGAAGGCCACCAAGACACCCAGACAACCCAGAAGAAGTTATAGGTTTGTGGCTGTGAATGGGGAAATTTTGCACAGTGCATGTTTTACATTTTGTATCCCCAGATATACAGCTTCATGATGAAGTGGGGTTGAGGAGGGTTTTCTTAAAAAGAGCTGAAAGTTCAGTTACATTTTGCCAGAAGGTACATCTGGGATGATCTGATGTTTTGGTGAAAGAGAATCCTTCTCTGCTCCACTTCATAATGAAGCTGTATAAGTGATGATACAAAATGCAACAGTTTCTCCAATCACAGCCACAGAAGCCTATAACTTCTTCTGGGTGTCTTGTTGGCTTTCCTCACTCTTCTCCTTCTTGCACAGTCACTCAGTTTTTGAGAACTGTCTACTCCACACATATTTACCATAGAGTGCCATACTATTTATATTTCTTTATAACTGACACAAATAAAGTCCAAGACATATTCAGTGACTTGGAAATGTTCATGTATCCATCCCCTGACTTGTATGAAGAAAACTGGCAATAAAACTGATTTACAGGTATTATACCTTAGGGGCCCATTACTTATGCAATCCATCATCTTGGCTTTTATATTTTCAATTAATTTATATTAGGTTGTAGAGGTTTGCTTTAAGTTTGAGTTTAAGGAAGATAATTTTATAAATTTTATATTGAGAAGCCTGATTTACTTTTTGCACTTGAAATGGCATAAATAAATTAAAATGCGTGAAGTATCAAGGGGCCGAATACTTTTGCAAGCCACTGTACATTTTACATTTTACTTCACTGGAATTGGGGTTGTAGGTTTGGTCAAAAGGTCTGCTGAAGTTCAAACAATGTAAAATTGATGTAATTGAATTTGAACATGGTCTGGTTGATGGTGGGCAGGGGTGGTGGCCAAGTGATTAGTGCACTTGGTTTCAATGCGGAAGGTTCCCAGTTCAAACCCTACCCCTGCTGCATTTCTCCATGTACAGTGAGGAAAATAAGTATTTGAACACCCTGCGATTTTGCAAGTTCTCCCACTTAGAAATCATGGAGGTGTCTGAAATTTTCATCTTAGGTGCATGTCCACTGTGAGAGACATAATCTTAAAAAAAAAAAAAAAAAAATCAGGAAATCACAATGTATGATTTTTTTAATAATTTATTTGCATGTTACTGCTGCAAATAAGTATTTCAACACCTGTAAAAATCAATGTTAATATTTGGTACAGTAGCCTTTGTTTGCAATTACAGAGGTCAAATATTTCCTGTAGTTGTTCACCAGGTTTGCACACACTGCAACAGGGATTTTGGTCCACTCCTCCACACAGATCTTCTCTAGATCAGCCAGGTTACTGGGCTGTTGCTGAGAAACATGGAGTTTGAGCTCCCTCCAAAGATTTTCTATTGGGTGTAGGTCTGGAGACTGGCTAGGCCACTCCAGACCTTGATATGCTTCTTACGGAGCCACTCCTTGGTTATCCTGGCTGTTTGCTTTGGGTCATTGTCATGTTGGAAGACCCATCTATGACCCATCTTCAATGCTGTCACTGAGGGAAGGAGGTTGTTCCCCAAAATCTCGCAATACAATGCATTCATCCTTTCCTTAATACATTGCAGTCTTCCTGTCCCATGTGCAGAAAAACACCCCCAAAGCATGATGCTTCCACCCCCATGCTTCACAGTAGGGACGGTGTTTTTGGGATGGTACTCAGCATTCTTCTTCCTCCAAACACGGTGAGTGGAATTAAGACCAAAAACTTCTATTTTGGTCTCATCTGACCACATAACTTTCTCCCATGACTCTTCTGGATCATCCAAATGGTCATGAGCAAACTTAAGATGGGCCTGGATGTGTGCTGAATAAAGCAAGGGAACCTTCCGTGCCATGCATGATTTTAAACCAATGACGTCTTAGTGTATTACCCACAGTAACCTTGGAAACAGTGGTGCCAGCTCTCTTCAGGTCATTGACCAGCTCCTCCCGTGCAGGTCTGGGCTGATTCCTCACCTTTCTTAGGATCATTGATACGCCACGAGGTGGGATCTTGCATGGAGTCCCAGTCCGAGGGAGATTGACAGTCATGTTTAGCTTCTTCCATTTTCTAATAATTGCTCCAACAGTTGATCTTTTTTCACCAAGCTGCTTGGCAATTGCCCCGTAGCTCTTTCCACCCTTGTGGAGGTCTACAATTTTGTCTCTGGTGTCTTTGGACAGCTCTTTGGTCTTAGCCATGTTAGTAGTTGGAGTCTTGCTGATTGTGTGGGGTGGACAGGGGTCTTTATGCAGCTAACAACCTCAAATAGGTGCTTCTAATTTGGAATAATAAGTGGGGTGGAGGTCGACTTTTTAGAGGCGGACTAACAGGTCTTTGACGGCCAGAATTTCTGCTGATTGGCAGGTGTTGAAATACTTATTTGCAGCAGTAACATGCAAATAAATTATTAAAAAATCATACATTATGATTTCCGGATTTTTTTTTTTTGGATTATGTCTCTTACAGTGGACATGCAGCTAGGATGAAAATTGCAGACCCCTCCATGATTTCTAAGTGGGAGAACTTGCAAAATCGCAGGGTGTTCAAATACTTATTTTCCTCACTGTAATGTGGAGTTGCATCGGGGAGGGCATCTGGCGAATAATAACTTGTGCCAATTCAAAATGCAGCTCCTTGGATCTGCTGTGGTGACCCCGAGTGAAGACAAGGGAGCAGTTTAAGGGACTTACTGTGGTTGCTGGTGTAGGATTGGTTGGTTGGAGTATTTCAAAAACAATTGATCCCGTGGGATTTTCATGCACAGACATTTGGTTTTCTTGCCAAAATGGCATGTTGATGACAAAGGTTTGAGACCAGACTGGTTCAATCCGCCAAAAAGGCACCAGTGTCTCAAATAACCATACATTACAATCAAGGTAGGGAGATCATACAGCATCTAAATTCACAAAACATCACTCCTGAAGCAACAGTGGAAGGCAACACCAACTGCCACTCCTTGGATAAGGTCCTTAATCCCCTAGTTTCTCCCGGTGTGTAGTGAGCACCTTTCATGGCAGCACCCAATCATCAGTATCTGTGTGAATGGGGGAATGTGAGGCATAACTGTAAAGCACTTTGATCTTCTGATGCATATGGAGAAAAAGTGTCATATAAATACAGTCCATCTATACCATGTAGGTATGGAACAGAATCTCTGCAGAATGTTTCCAGTACCTTGTTTAATCTATTTGATGAAGAATGAAGACTGTTTAGGCAGTGCTGAAGGCACAAAGGGTCCAACCCATTACAAGTAAGCTGAGCCTGAAGTTGTCAGCATATGCAACATTACTATGCACAATTACAGTCTATTCTTATTTTGTTATTTGTGTGTTTGTCTCATAATGTTTCTAATTTGAAACCAAAGCAAACATTTTTTTTTTGCCCTTCACTACAGTGGATATCATGGTCTGATGACATCAGCTGAACAGTGTCTAGAATTATGTTCAAAAATATGCACCAAAATTTAATTTGATGCTAAAATTTTTATATATTCAGAGATTTTCAAACTATAAATTTAATGTCATAATATGACACAAGACCCTCCAAGTTTAGATTATCCTATGAGGTCGCTTATCTCTGTTGCCCACCAGCTGCAATTCAGTGCATTTCCATTGTACTGTAAAAGAGATTGAAGGGTGGTAGAGATAAAGGATTTCTGAAGGATTTCCATATCTGTGTGCCCCATTTTATCTTCTGTTTCTCTTTCTGGTGATAAGCAGAGCTTCTGAAATCTGTGTGAAAATCTTAGAGACAGAAAGTGCTCACATACTGTCATTTAACTTATGCTCTCTTACTCTGTTATGCTTTCAGTTTCACTTTTGCTTTCTTTGGCTGATTTTCTCTCTCACTCTGTCATTTTCATTTTAACACTTCAATAGAATTCAAAGTAATGGAACATTATCAAGGTTTATTTTTGACCTGTAAGAACTTGTTACAGAAAAATATCAATGTAAAACTTCAAAATAAATGAATGAATAAATAAATATATAAATAGATAAATAAAATAAAATAATATTTTACTTTTTTATTGTACCAAGCAAGCACTAAAAAGGGGTGGTGGTGTCGAATTAAAAATACTACAATAAATGTTTTTTTTTTTGTTTTTGTTTTTTTAACATACATATGTGGAAGTCGTATTTTTTTGCAGGAAATCATTTATATTTTGCTTTAATCAGTGCAATAATATTAGCTATTTTAACAGCACTCAACAAGTTATTTTATATATGATGATGATGACTGGAGAACCAGGAGCTGTCAGTGTACCCAGGGAAATAGAACACACACACAATCTAAGCAGTCTAATATGTGCCCCTTTAACTGCCTTCGATATAGAAGACACACCATACTGCATGTATACAGAACAGTATCCAGTTTACATATATTTATCCAGTGAAGTTATAGTTGCATTTAATTCACATCACATTTTTTTTTTGCAATCTGCATGTTCTGCATTGATGGATTATGCAAAAGCTGCCCATTCACTCACGTTTGACGCCACTAATCATGTACAAAAGCAACTTCAAAAGCATAGTTTTTAAAGGTATGTGAAATGTGAACAAGAGCCATAATATCAGTTGTTGCACTGAAGAGGTGTGCAAGTC
This sequence comes from Thalassophryne amazonica, assembly GCF_902500255.1. Taxonomy (NCBI): domain Eukaryota; kingdom Metazoa; phylum Chordata; class Actinopteri; order Batrachoidiformes; family Batrachoididae; genus Thalassophryne; species Thalassophryne amazonica. The sequence goes on from NC_047104.1 coordinate 83,771,274, forward strand.
TGCAGCTTTTACCTCAATGCTTGATACGACAAATATGTTTTCAAAATGTGTTGTGGTTTACAAAATTTAACACCAGATTTGGATTCAGCACCCCCAGATTACCCAAAATCCATTGAAAAACTCCATGCAAGAAAAATCATGTTGACTAGTTACATCCCGCCTAACAAAAGAAGACTCAGATCATGTGATTACCACTGTCAATCTGTCTGTCTGTGGACATGATACCTTAAAAGTAATGCATGAAAGGGCTAATTAATTGGTAGCCTTTTCTTAGTAATATATAAATAAATAAATAAATGTTTTGGTTTTTTTTATTCAACTTTGTATTTTTTATTTATTTATTTTTTGGTGTTCATGTAGATGTGATCCAGTGGAATCCTGCTGTTAAAAAAAAAAAAATGTTCCCACTTTCACCAAAATTTGATTTATCTGCTACTACTCAAGCAAAAATGATGACGTGCCATTGGGGAAATTTTTGCTGCATATTCTGCTTGTTGGAGATGATTGACAGTTTTCCCACTTTGTATCAGCTTGTCCTTTAACTCATCTTCGGAATCTGATGGAAATTGAATGAATGAAATAAATATGCTTCTTTTTATGCACTGATTGGTGCAGGCATATGTTCAATATGAACACACCGTGTGCACTTTATAGGGGTGATGCCTGTCTGCCTTATAAAACAATAAGAAACTAGATACAGCACATGGGCTATGGTTACATTCAGGAACACAAGTTTTTATTATGGGAAGATTAAATTATGTGCAAAATCGATGCAATCCAGTTTGTATAAGGAAGTCCATTTTTTTTGCAATAAATTAGAATATGCCAAAAGTGGAATTAGTTAGCTTCAAATACGTTTTTCATCAAAAGCCTGTGGCCTTCTTCAGGTTTTTGGTCCTGTGGTGCAGCACATTCATGTTGTCCTTGCTCACCGTTTGTTCACTACTAGGAGCTGCATTATATACACAGCAGCAGAAAATGCAGTGCAGCAGAAGCCCAGAAGAAGCAGCCAGCTGCTTTTAATATAACACCAATAACACAGTATGAGTTTCCTGTTCTTGACTGGGATGACATTAACAAACTGTAAACTAAACTTCAAGTTCAAACCGGTATATTTATCAGTTATACCAGCTACCATTAACAGTCTTACGGGAGCTTCCCCCTGACCTTTGAACATTTATGAACTTTTGTACACAAGTACTAATCCACAAAACAAGAATAATTATCCCTCTATATTACAATAGCCAAGTGGCCTCTCTGTGTGTGCGTGCGTGTGTGCGGCTTCGATCACACAGAAATCGGGGAGAGCTGACATTTCCCATTTGGTATGGTTATGTATTTTGGATGAATGTTGCAAAAATGGAAAGATGATAGGTCTAATATTTTTGGAGAAATTAACAATTTTAGCTAACCAATAATCAATAGACACTGTGCCGTAATGCACCATGGGAGTTTGGGGTTTTGGTGTTTTAAATGTTGTTATTGTGGTTCATGTTAGTTTAACAGTGTTGTGAGTGTTATTGACTTACTGTGTTTTTGTATTTCAGTTGGTTTAGTCAATTTAGTTAAGTGTAATGTTGTTGTTACCATGAGTGAAAAGAGTATTGCTATTGATGTCTTCCGCCATCATCTCTGTTTGTGCATGTTCAAAAATTAAAGCACCTGCTTGCAGCAACCAACTATCTCTGGTTGTACATGTGTAAAGATTAAAAGCACCTGCTTGCAGCAGAATGCAGAAAAAACAAAAAGCTCTATGTGTGTGCGACTGGGGACAGCTGACATTTACCATTTGGTATGTTTATGTATTTTGGATCAAGGACTAATATTTTTGTAGAAACTACGGACATGAGTCAATATTGCTATTTACATTCTGGACTAACATGCCATTCCAGCAGGGGACAGTACCTGCTGGAATGGCATGTTATGGCATCTTTATATTGAAAGTGTGAGTGCATCCATGCTTGATTTTATTTCGTAAGTTCAATGTAAATACATAATATAATTGTACATATGGTAAAAATACATAATTGACACAATAAAGTGAAAACACTTAATTCCATAGTGGTTCATTTAAAAATCAAATGACAAAATAGTAGTAATAATGAAATATATTAATAATACTAATAATAATAATGATAGTGGTAATAATAATAATAATAATAATAATAATAATAATAATAATAATAATAATAATAATAGTGTGTATTTGATAACAAGAAGATATAAATACATTAAGACAGTAAATTAACATTTAAAAATTACATAATTAACAGAAAATAAAAGGGTTGACTTCCTCTTGTAAAAAATGTTGAGGTCTAAGTTTCTAAAAACATTCTGGACTCACATGCCATTCCATAAATTAAGCTTTGCTTAATTTATTACCATCCTTGAAAAGTATCAGCTACCTATTTTATAAACACTACCCAATCTAGAGCCCATGGATCCTCATGGGCAACACGCTAGTTTCGTCCGCCAGGGATTACGTCAAAACTACTGCACAGATAGATAGTAGGCCATGGAAGAACCCATTAAATTTTGGAGGTGCTCTGCATCCAGATTCTGGATCAAATTTCACTTTATATAGGCTTTGAGCAGGATTACGTCATAACGACTGCACGTATTTGGACAAAATTGTCAACACAGATACATATTCGGCCATGGAAGACTCCATTAAATTTTGGAGGTGATCTGGATCCGGATCCAGATTATGGATCAAGTTTCACTGTGTATAGCCTTTAAAGGATTATGTCAAAGATACTACATGGATTCTCACCAAATTTTCACCAGGGATATATATTATGCCATGGAAAACTCCATTAAATTTTGGTGGTGATCCAGATCTGAATCCGAATTCTGGATCACAATTTCACTTTATATACGCTTTGAAGGATTATGTCAAAACTACTTCACGTATTCCAACCAAATTTTCACCACAAATACATATTAGGTCATGGTATATGCCATTAAATTTATGAGGGGATCCAAATCCAGATTCTTGATCAAGATTTCACTTTATATATATGCTTTGAAGGATTACAACTACTTCACAGATTCTCTCCAAATTTTGTAAATAAATGCACACACATGATGCCTCCACTGCTGTTCTCACAGTGAATGGCAAACCTGACTCAGACTCACTCAGCCTTTACCGCATTTGCTGTGCTGTGACTAATCTAGTCTAGTCTCCAAACTTTGAGTAGCCCTGGCTATTTTTAAGGTGTTTTTACTCACTTTTTTGTCTCTTCCACAATGTTTTTTTTCCCCTAAACCTTTCAACAAATAGATTAATTTCAACAAATACATTAACAGTAAATGAACAAGGGACAAGACCACAATAATAGAAAAGAGATAGAAAAAATAAAATAAATTGTACAGTGACTGTACAGGGATTGTAAAGGGATTCTTTAACATTAATTCTCTTTAAAAAAATCCTTACAGCGCATGACCACTTTATGACATTTGGGAGTCTATAAGCTTAATACTGCTTATATATTGTTCAAATTCAGCTAACAGTCTGTGTACGAGGTCTATTAGAAAAGTATCCGACCTTATAATTTTTTTCAAAAACCATATGGATTTGAATCACGTGTGATTGCATCAGACAAGCTTGAACCCTCGTGCGCATGCGTGAGTTTTTCCACGCCTGTCGGTTGCGTCATTCACCTGAGAGCAGGCTTTGAGTGAGTAGTGGTCCAGCCCCCTCATCGGATTTTCATTGTCAGGAAATGGCGGAATGATTTGGCCTTTTTTTCCATCAGAATTTTTTCAGAAACTGTTAGAGACTGGCAGCTGGAAACCATTAAAAAAAATCTGATGGAAAATGGTTGATGTCCAGCTCTTGTGATAACCAGAGAAATGGCACACGATAGTCACGGATCCAGACAGCCATCCGTTTAGAAATGAAATGGTCATTCAGCCTGTAGATGGTGGCTTCGGAGCACGGCGCACCCCACAGCCACTGGGGGCCGTCCTTAAAGCGACAGTAACACTCCTTATTCTCTAACAAGACCGTAACATTTTCACCGAAAGCCAGATAAATTTTTCTAATGGTTTCCAGCTGCCAGTCTCTAACAGTTTCTGAAAAAATTCTGATGGAAAAAAAGCCCAAATCATTCCGTCATTTCCTGACAATGAAATCCGGCAAGGGGGCTGGACCACTCCTCACTCAAAGCCTGCTCATAGGCGAATGATGCAACCGACAGGCGTGGAAAAACTCACGCATGCGCACGAGGGTTCAAGCTTGTCTGACTTAATCACACGTGATTCAAATCCATATGGTTTTTGAAAAAAATAATAAGGTCGGATACTTTTCTAATAGACCTCGTAAATTCATTTTCAATACTCTGCATTTATGAATATGGAATCTACCAAACAATATTAAAAGTTTGATCAGCTATTCAATGGTCTCTCCCACAAGTTTTTTTTTCTTACAGCATCTGTTACGACATCATACTATACAAAAAATACTGAGCAGCGTGAAGTGACGGAGCTGCCAAGCGAAGCGAGGATGTTGACAGACAGGCGTGACATCAGAGTCGTAGTCCATCCTACTCAGTTTCTGCCATGACTGCAAACCGAAAGCACACTTTCATCACTGCAAACGGAAAGTTAAAACAGGAAGTACACAAGAAGCATGATGGGAGAAACCAAGGTGCACGATGGGAGAATGCTGTTACCTTGTTACTGCTGTCGCTTTAGCAGTCATCCCGTCAGACACCAGCAAAAGGCTGCCGTTCGAATACACTGAGCGAGCTGCATTACAGCTTCCATCAATAAAGTAGTTCGGAAAAATTAATTAATATATTCCGTTTGCGTACTAATTAAAAGACAGGAAACGCATAGAAATGGCATTAATTGGTTACCGCCTTCGATGCATTTGTTTTGCACGGTCACGCCGGACACCAGCGATCAACAAATCGAAGCGTCGCTCTCTGCTCTGAGTTGAAAGGAAAAACAAAAAAAACCTCCTATCAGAATCTTTCATTAAATAATACAGTTACTACTGTGTTGTGTAGATGCCGATTCATTCATAAATGTATTGGTTATGTATGGTCAGTGTTGTATAGTAACAAAGTAAAAATACTTCACTACTGTACATAAGTACGTTTTGGGAGACTTTGTACTTTACTTGAGTTTTTTTTAATTCAGCTTACTTTCACTTTTACTTCACTACATTTCCGACCTTAATTGCATACTTCTACTATGATACATTTTCTATGCACCATGCCATTACTTGTTACAAAAAAAAAAAAAACACCCACACACACATGAAAAAAGTCCTCTTTTCACCCAGAGATACCACTGATTACAGGCCGATTTGTTATGAGGCATGTCCGGTAGGCTTTTTTGCAGTTGCGCACTTGGGGGGTGTTTGTCAGGAAAATGATAATTTCTCTGCATTGATTACAGGCCTGCAGTGGGTCTGTAATCAGCTTTTCTGCAGCATGGCTTTGCTTTGAACCTTGAACCAATTGAAGCAGTGAGTCGTGAGTCGTACAATTCGTGGATTGATTGCTATATTTCACTTTATCCTAATTTTTCCCCGCTATTACCCTAAAGAGCATATGTCTGTGTGTAATATTTAATATTTTTATGTTAAAACGACCTGTTATGGTCTTCTGAAACAGTTGATAGCTGTATTTTATAGCTTTAAAACAGGACCGATGCTAACGCGTTAGCGTATCTATGGCGTTTTCAGTATTAAAGTTAGCATTAAGCTGTTCACATGAGCACATTTGTGTTGATTTGTTTTCTGTATAATTAATGGCTCAGCATTCGTTGTTGTAAAAGAGTCAAATTGTAATTTTTTAAATTTATTTTTATTCATATATTATAGCAACAACAATAATAGTCTACATAATAGACAATAATAGTCAATAATAACAGACTAATAATGTTACAATACAATTTTAGAGAAAGAGACAAAAAGAACCTAATGAAACAAAAACACAACAGAAAAGATAAAACCATGTAACAATGAAAATAAATAAATACATATATACTCAACAAAAATATAAACGCAACACTTTTGGTTTTGCTCCCATTTTGTATGAGATGAACTCAAAGATCTAAAACGTTTTCCACATACACAATATCACCATTTCCCTCAAATATTGTTCACAAACCAGTCTAAATCTGTGATAGTGAGCACTTCTCCTTTGCTGAGATAATCCATCCCACCTCACAGGTGTGCCATATCAAGATGCTGATTAGACACCATGATTAGTGCACAGATGTGCCTTAGACTGTCCACAATAAAAGGCCACTCTGAAAGGTGCAGTTTTATCACACAGCACAATGCCACAGATGTCGCAAGGTCATTTACAAGCCTAGATAAACTTTTAGAAAAAGAAATCAGTCCATTTTTGATTATTAACATTTACTTGTACTTTTAAGCCCAGGTTACACATAGACGGTTTTGTCGGCGAGTAGTACGTAGACCGAAGTTCGCGGTAGTTTTAGCTGTTTTCACAGTGGAAAGGGGCAGAGTGTGCGCACATTATTAAAAAGAAAGAAAAAAAGAAACTCCTGTCCCCGCTGCTGTTTGCTGCGGGGCTGCTCCTCGCTCTTTCCCCCAAAAAACTCTGTCATAATTGTGTTAAAAACCAGTCACCATTTGTTTTATTATACATCTGTGTAGTTAATTAATAAAATATTCTCTACAGACGATTCGCTCGCGCGCACATAAAAAAAAGAAAAAAAAAAAGAAACTCCGCCCCCCACTGCTATTTGCTGCGGGGCTGCTCCTCCGCTCTTTCCCTCAAAAAACTCTGTCATAATTGTGTTTAGAAGCCAGTCACCATTTGCTTTATTATACAGCTGTGTAGCTAATAAGCAAAATAATCTCCAGGACGATTCGCGCACACGCACGTAAAATAAAAATAAAAATAAACTCCGCTCCACACTGCTGTGGTGCTGCTGCTCGCTCCAAAAACTCTGTCATGATTGTAAAATAAAAGACAAAAGAGACAGGCTGCTACCAGATACAGGACATGTTCACATCTTAAAACTCCAGACATCTCCACGTCACTACATATTCAGTCCCTGACTGGTCATCACGGCGCGATGAGAACTGCGGCACTACAGGAAGTGGCAAGATGAAACGGCGATTAAAAAGTATCAAACGCCGTTGTTCGCGTTGTCGCTGTTGTCACGGGAGGTCTCCAGGAGCGCTCCCGGAATTATTCGACATGTTGAATAATTTTTTTGACGATTCCTGGTAAAGCCGGAACTAAGCCATGCCCCCTAGTGCTGGCGTTAACAACGGCGTGTGATCCTTAAGACGGCCAAAAACTCTTCCGGGACGCTTCCGGGAGCTCTTACCGTCTGTGTGTAAACGGGGCTTTACTTTCAATACTTGAGTACTTTTAGTTGTACATTACTTGTCATAATTAAGTACAATAAATACTAGTTACTTTAAGACTTTTACTTGAGTAGCATTTCAATGTGACTTGAACTTCTACCAAAGTCATTTTTTAATGGGTATCTGTACTTTTACTTAAGTGTGATTTTCCGGTACTTTATACAACACTGTGTATGGTTAAGGCTTCGTGTTTCCAAAATGCTCTGTTTGCTTGGCAAGAGTGGGGGTGGGGGTGGAGCTTCACTCATTTTCACAGTGAAAAATTAACAGTTTTCATTGGAGCTGTTTACAAACTACAAACTGTTTACAAGCTTCAGTGTAACAGGAAAGTTTTTATAATTGCAATTTAATGCTGCTGGGTTGAAAAGATCGATTTGCCGATTTTTAATCGATTCTCATTTTAAATTCTACAGATCAATTGAAACATCCAAAGACTGATTTTATATATATATATATATATATATATATATATATATATATATATATATATATATATATATATATATATATATATATATATATATATATATATATATATATATATATGTGTGTGTGTGTGTGTTCTCCACTCAGATTGCAATAGCCAATCACAGATTAGCCTTTCTGTCCATCATTTACCTGTATTTTGGCATGCTTGGCACCAGAAAGTTATGTTATATTGGACTCTGCTACGCTTCATCCAATATAACTTTTCTTCATGCAATATTTCTCTATGTTGGACTCCTTACCATCCATTATTTGTATAATATATATATGCACTTCACGCCAGCGTTGGAACAGCGTCGCTGAAAAAATGACACTGCAGTTGGTCCTTTGCGCTGTTTCCGTGGGTATGAAAATGATTATTTCTCGACACTGGCTGTGGACCAGGTGGTTCTGATTTCGAAGCAGGTCCACAATTTATTCATCAACCTCTGTCAAAGCTATTTAAAGATGTCAATCATGATGACCTGGACTATTGTCTGTTGTGGGCAAGAAAAAAAGAAGTCCACCGTTTAATTCATATAGTGGTGTTTTGTTTGTTTGTTTGTTTGTTTGCATTCGTTCATCATAATATGCCTTTTCCATGCGAAGGTTCTGTGGTGTGGACTCATTTTTCAGCCACGCAGCAAGTGCTAGGGGAAAAGACTGACTGAACCACCAGTCAGTCTGCCTGGCTGTGGGAGAAGTTCTCCTGCAGCGTGCTGCACAGCCAGCACTGTAGGGGAGACTGGAACCTTTTGCCCCGGGAAACAGGTTGCCTGCATTTTGAGGGCCACATATATATATATATATATATATATATATATATATATATATATATATATATATATATATATATATATATATATATATATATATATGGGTGGTGGCCAAGTGGTTAATGCACTTGGTTTCAGTGCGGAAGGTTCCCGGTTCGAATCCCACCCCTACCACATTTCTCCATGTAATGTGGAGTTGCGTCAGGAAGGGCATCCAGTGTAAAATTTGTGCCAATTCAACATGCATATCCACCTTGGATTTGCTGTGGTGACCACGAGTACAAAACAAGGGAGCAGCCGAAGGGTGTTATGTGTCGGACGCAGCGCGGAGAACCGACCAGCGTTTGAAGGACCCAGTATGAAATAAGCAGAGCACGGTTCAAAGGCTAACTGAATTTAATACATAACAGTGATAATATAATAACAAAAGGTGCGGTCTGGCGTGGTGCGCTCCCAGCAGCGCTAACGGTCCGGAGCCAGAAGCTGTTTCGGACCCAAGGACCCCGCCGACACCCCCCAGGTGGCCGCAACAAACCGAGTCTGTGAAGTAAGGAACCATTATGTGAGTCCACACTCTACACACAGAACACTTAAAGGTGTACAAACAGCAAACACTTCCTGGCTTGATTACTGATCAGCTTCCCAACCTGCAGGCATGGAACAATCAGTTCCCAAAACTCCACTGCAGTGGTGTGAGGTGTAAGGTGAGGGACACCACATTTACTGACTGTATAAATGTTAGTCACAAAATCTAACGTACCTCAGGAAGTGTGCTGACGAGTGTGAAACCTTACCCCCTCCTCTTTCACAGACTGTGCATCAAACCTGGACGTTCTCAGCATCCGCTGTTGATGAGATGGCTCCCGAGACGACGATCTCACCCGTCTGGTCACAAGGTCGAGTCTCTGGCAAATACACACTGTGCACTCCAGTCTTAAATGCCAACATGTTCCAATCCATCCAGATGCACCACAGCTGTGAGTCCTGACGAGTCGCAGGTGATCAGGGTGAGGTCCTGACAGCCTCAGCAACACAGCCACTCAGTCCCAAACGCACGCCACCTGGGAGGAAAACCAAAAGACAGAAACAAACCGGCAGCCAGGCCCCCCCAGCCATATAACAGTACCCCACCCTCACGGGAAGCCTCCCGGCGACCACACACACCTGGCCCAGGAGAAACACCCCCCTCCAGGGACCATGGCTGGAAACCGTGTCTGCGTTCATCCTCCAACAGACTGGTTGAACTGGCTGCATCTTTGCCCTTGTTTCTGACAGTCTCTTAGCACAGGTGTGGCCAGGAGTTCCTACACCTGTGCGGTCAGCCTTTATCCAAACATGTGTAATTAGTCATAAACCAAAACACAAACAACCAAAACACCCCCCCCCTCCCCAGGGGACCGTCCCATCAAACCCCAGGGAAGGGGAGAAAAGAAAAACAACCCAAACTTGAGCTCACAAACAAAAATGCCAAAATACCCCCCCTCCCCCCCCCCCCCCCCCCAGAGGACCGTTCCATCAAACCCCAGGGAAGGGGAGAAAAGAAAAACAACCCAAACTTGAGCTCACAAACAAAAATGCCAAAATACCCCCCCAGAGGACCGTTCCATCAAACCCCAGGGAAGGGGAGAAAAGAAAAACCCAAACTTGAGCTCACAAACAAAAATGCCAAAATACCCCCCCTCCTCCCCCCAAACGACACGTAGGGACCAACACCCCCCAGAGGGCCTCCCGCCAGCTCCAGGAGTAATAACCACGGCCGAGGTCCCTCTGGGATCCAACGTCACCCACGGGGACTACCAGCGCCTCCCAGAGGACCACTCGTCAACCCCAGGAGACGCCTCCCCTCATGACCAATGGACCCAGCCCCGGCCGTCCACGGCTAGATGGACCCACAGCCCTTTCCCCCCCAGAGGACACCACAGTCAAACCCTGAGGGCGGAAACTGGGGGGGGGGAAACAAAAAGATACCCCAAACCCCCCCCTCCCCTCCCGGGTGCAGAGGCTACCTGGGAAACGCCCAGCACAACCCAACTGCACCCCTCCAGCAATGCCGACACCACGGCACACCCGGCTGGAGTCAGAGGAGAAGAGAGGGCATAACAAAAAACAAAAAGAGAAAAAACAACCAAAGTACCACCCCATCACCCCCCAGGGGACCGTTCCATCTAACCCTGGGGATGTGAAACAAAAAAAAATAAAAGGAACAACATACAGACCAACACACAGTTGTTTGGGTCCCTTTTTTTTTTTTTTTTTTTTTTTTTTTTTGGTCTTTTTTTGTTCGTTTTCAGACAGGCTGCAGGGTCACAACCCCAGACAAATAGTGGACAACAAAAAATAAAATCCCACACAAAAACCAACTAAAAAAACACCCACACAAAATGAACTAACACAAAACAAATCAGTGAGTTATACCGTCAAGCTCAACCAAATGGAACACACCTGTTCCTACTCAAGAGCTTGACGGTAACGTGATTCAGTCACCACAAGGGGGAGCCAGAGTGCTAAAAATGAAAAAACCCCTTTGGCGACAGAAAAAACAAACGAGCTGCTTTTATGTGCGCAGCTGAGTGCAACACACAACCAAAATGTGCTCAACTAAATAACGCCGGAGCTGATACAACAGACGCAGTAGTTACCTTTATCCGGGGAAACGGGGCTACGACTGTAACACAGGAAGCCCAGCGACCCGTGCTAACAGAGCTCCGCCGTGCGCGTGAACCCATTACAAACGCACTCTTGCAGCTCCCGTTTACACCTCTTATCCGGTCGGAGCATGACGTGAAGCCGTCGCCAGTCACACTCCACCATGACCCACGGATAAGGCACAACACAGGAACACGGCTGCAAGAGAGCACAAATCAGTATCCAGTAATGGGTTCTCAAACACGCACCTTCCGGGCGGAGAGCCCCGCAACTGATCCGGATAACCACTGAACATGTGCTGCCGCCTTCCCGGCGCGTTACCGTCTCTGCTACCGCTGGGTCCGTGATGTTTGGCCAGAGACTACTGTTATGTGTCGGACGCAGCTTGGAGAACCGACCAGCGTTTGAAGGACCCAGTATGAAATAAGCAGAGCACGGTTCAAAGGCTAACTGAATTTAATACATAACAGTGATAATATAATAACAAAAGGTGCGGTCTGGCGTGGTGCGCTCCCAGCAGCGCTAACGGTCCGGAGCCAGAAGCTGTTTCGGACCCAAGGACCCCGCTGACACCCCCCAGGTGGCCGCAACAAACCGAGTCTGTGAAGTAAGGAACCATTATGTGAGTCCACACTCTACACACAGAACACTTAAAGGTGTACAAACAGCAAACACTTCCTGGCTTGATTACTGATCAGCTTCCCAACCTGCAGGCATGGAACAATCAGTTCCCAAAACTCCACTGCAGTGAAAGCTGATACATGACTAACAAACAGCTCAATACAATAAGGTGTGAGGGACACCACATTTACTGACTGTATAAATGTTAGTCACAAAATCTAACGTACCTCAGGAAGTGTGCTGACGAGCGTGAAACCTCACCCCCTCCTCTTTCACAGACTGTGCATCAAACCTGGACGTTCTCAGCATCCGCTGTTGATGAGATGGCTCCCGAGACGACGATCTCACCCGTCTGGTCACAAGGTCGAGTCTCTGGCAAATACACACTGTGCACTCCAGTCTTAAATGCCAACATGTTCCAATCCATCCAGATGCACCACAGCTGTGAGTCCTGACGAGTCGCAGGTGATCAGGGTGAGGTCCTGACAGCCTCAGCAACACAGCCACTCAGTCCCAAACGCACACCACCTGGGAGGAAAACCAAAAGACAGAAACAAACCGGCAGCCAGGCCCCCCCAGCCATATAACAGAAGGGACTTACTTACTTTTCTGTCCATAAAGTAATGTACCTTTTTATTTTTTTCAAAAACTATATGGATTTCATTCATATGTTTTTACTTCAGACATGCTTGAACCCTCGTGTGCATGCGTGAGTTTTTCCACGCCTGTCGGTGACGTCATTCGCCTGTGAGCACGCCTTGGGAAGGAGTGGTCCCACCCCCTCTTCAGATTTTCATTGTCTGGAAATGGCGGAATGAAAAGGACTTTTTTTCCAACAGAATTTTTTCAGAAGCTGTTAGAGACTGGCACCTGGAAACCATTCGAAAAATTTATCTGGCTTTCGGTGAAAATTTTACGGGCTTCACAGAGAATAAGGACTTTAACTACAGCTTTAAGGACCCCTTTAAGGACGGTCGGTGTGCCGCGCTCCGAGCTGCGACGACGAGGCACAAACCACCGGATCATTTCTAAACGGATGGCTCTGTGGATACGAGACCATCGTGTGTTCTTTCTCTGGTTATCACAAGAGCTGGACATCAGCCATTTTCCGGCAGATTTCACTTTTAACAAGAGATTTTGTCATGGAAAGCCACGCGGAGGCTTCGCGCGTCACGACCAATTCGCTTTGGAAGCGAGACAAAGGAACACCTCCGTTTCGGAGTGTTAGAGGACAAGTTGGGACATGCCTATCAGTGCTTACCAGTCGAGTGAGTATAAGAGAAATTGTGAAGAGCTGGACATGTCCAAACTTGTATATAGTTAGTTATAGTTGTGTATAGTTATAAATGAGGAGAAACCTCAGTAAATGAAAACCAAGTTGAAAGATAAATGAGGCAAAAAGAGAATAACACAGCAGACTCTTAACAATGTACTCGCTTGGCTGAACTTTTACCTTTTTCAAGATCCATTCAGTTTGAGTTGGACCCAAAAATAGAACACAGACACACACACACAACCAGAGACACTTTCCCTCTGGTGGTCTCACTGTCATGCACACTGAGACATATATACTGCAGACAAGCTGCAGACAAACACACACACCTCCAGACATGTAGCATCATGCTGTCTCACCTCAACCAACCACCACAACTTGTTACTATTTTCACAGAGAGCGAGAGAAACAGTGAGAAGAAGAAGAAAATTACAAAAACAGACAATGAGAGAGAAAGAGAGAGTTAGAGAGAGAGCAGAAAGAAAACTTGTGATGTGCCCACGCTGCAATGTAATGCCTATAATAATTATTGTGACAGGATGAATGTACACAAAACATTTTGTATCTGCGGGTGACAGAGCTTTCTCTTATCGTGCACCTGCTTTATGGAATGATTTCCTTGCATCAATAAACCAGTCAGATTCTGTCAAAACTTTCAAGTCCAGACTTAAGAAGCTGGCATAGTATGTTACTATGCCTTCTACCCTGTAAAATTAATTTTAATTAGCAAAGAGAGCAGGCTGCAGCCTCAACTTTATCTACAGTCGGGGTCTTTTAGCGAAGCTTAGGGCTAGTGGCTGGTGATCACTTTATTTATTTCTTCTGTTTTTCTTGTTGCTAAATGCTGAAAAATTATAATGTATTTGTTGTCTTTCTGTCACCTGGTTCTGTTTTTTCTCTCTATTTAAGGTGTAGCTCCATCTGGAGATGGGTGTGGTGTCTTCTTCTGCAGGCCTTCTGTTCTATGCACCAGTATGGACTCCCAAAATCTCCCCAAATTTCCTGTATTGGCTATTGTATCGGTATCATGGCCCAAGCAGAAGGTCACCCCTTTGAGTCTGGTCTGCTTGAGGTTTCTTCCTCAAATCATCAGAGTTTTTCCTTACCACTGTCACCTGTGTGCTTGCTCTAGGGGTTGGTAAGGTTAGACCTTAACATGTGCGAAGTGCCTTGAGGCAACTTTGTTGTGATTTGGCGCTATACAAATGAAAATAAATTGAAATTGAAATTGCACGTGCATGTATGTGCAAGACTGAAATTAGCTTTACATGTACAATGAAAATGTGGTTGCAGAGACACTGCTTCAGGAGGTTGTCTCTTTGAGAATTAATTTGAGGTATTTCAAATGATTTCTTTAGTTAGTTAGTTAGTTAGTTAGTGTCATGGAGCTAAGCTAGTCTGTAATCATTTGTTGACCCTGTGCCAGACCCAGCCTGTAACATGTGGGTTGTCCCTACGTGCATATTGAAGTGGGAATGACCTATTGTTAGCCAAAGTTTTGTGGGTCTCTCCTATCTGTAAGTAGGGTAACTGTGTGTGTGTGTGTGTGTGTGGCTGAAACACCTGCAGTGTCTGGTAATCTCAGGCAAACAGCTGTCTTTCCTCGCCTGGATACTCTCCACAGCGGCTTCCCTCCTGGTGTCCAGATGAATAGTTCTCTTTGCCCGAACACTCACAGTGGCTTTCTTCTGGTGCCGGTGGTTCACATTCAGTTCAAGTTTTGGTGAAAAGGTGGAAAAGAGACACGTAGTACACCGTGGTCTGCACAAAGCCATTCTTTCCCAGGAAAACTGTACCAGTAGTATTTGTTGCGTTCATGTCAGTTTGTCACGTGTTTTCACAGCGAAGCAACCCACAAACCACTCCCTCACCACACAAACATACAGTGAGCACCCTGCGATTTTGCAAGTTCTCCCACTTAGAAATCATGGAGGGGTCTGACATTTTCATCTTAGGTGCATGTCCACTGTGAGAGACATAATCTAAAAAAAAAAAAAATCCAGAAATCACAATGTATAATTTTTTTAATAATTTATTTGTATGTTACTGCTGCAAATAAGTATTTGAACACCTGTGAAAATCAATGTTAATATTTGGTACAGTAACCTTTGTTTGCAATTACAGAGGTCAAACATTTCCTGTAGTTTTCTCACGAGGTTTGCACACACTGCAGCAGGGGTTTTGGTCCACTCCTCCATACAGATCTTCTCTAAATCTTTCAGGTTTGGAGTTTCAGCTCCCTCCAAAGATTTTCTATTGAGTTCAGGTCTGGAGACTGGCCAGGCCACTCCAGGTCCTTGAAATGCTTCTTACGGAGCACCTCCTTAGTTGCCCTGGCTGTGTGTTTGGGGTCATTGTCATGCTGGAAGACCCAGTCATGACCCATCTTCAATGCTCTTACTGAGGGAAGGAGGTTGTTTGCCAAAATCTCGCAATACATGACCCCATGCATCCTCCCTTCAATACAGTGCAGTCGTCCTGTCCATTTTGCAGAAGTACACCCCCAGAGTATGATGTTTCAACCCCAATGCTTCATGGTTTGGATGGTTTTCGTGGGGTTGTTCTCATCCTCTAAACATGGTAAGTGGAGTTGATTCCAAAAAGCTCTATTTTGGTCTCATCTGACCACATGACCTTCTCCCATGCCTCCTCTGGATCATCCAGATGGTCAATGGTGAACTTCAAACGGGCCTGGACATGTGCTGGCTTGAGCAGGGGGACCTTGCTGCCCTGCAGGATTTTAAACCATGACAGCATCATGTGTTACTAATGTAATCTTTGTGACTGTGGTATCAGCTCTCTTCAGGTCATTGACCAGGTCCTCTTGTGTGGTTCTGAGCTTTCTCAGAATCATCTTTACCCCACAAAGTGAGATCTTAATGGAATCCCAGACCAAGGGAGATTGACAGTCATCTTGTGTTTCTTCCACTTTCTAATAAATAATTGTAACAGTTGTCTTCTACCAAGCTGCTTGCCTGTTGTCCTGTAGCCCATCCCAGCCTTGTGCAGGTCTACAGTTTTGTCCCTTGTGTCCTTAGACAGGTCTTTGGTCTTGGCTATGGTGGACAGGTTGGAGTGTGATTGATTGAGTGTGTGAACAGGTGTCTTTTATACAGGTAACAGTTTCAAACAGGTGCAATTAATACAGGTAAAGAGTGCAGAATAAGAGGGCTTCTTAAAGAAAAATTAACAGGTCTGTGTGAGCCAGAATTCTTGCTGGTTGGTAGGTGTTCAAATATTTATTTGCAGCAGTAACATACAAATAAATTATTAAAAAAATCATACATTGTGATGTCCGGATTTATTTATTTATTTTTAGATTATGTCTCTCACAGTGGACATGCACCTAAGATGAAAATTTCAGACCACTCCATGATTTCTAAGTGGGAGAACTTGCAAAATCGCAGGGTGTTCAAATACTTATTTTCCTCACTGTATGTGTTATAGGCCGGCAAATCAGCCGACCACACCTCCCCCATCAGGTGTCACTCAGTGCTGACCCTATGGTAAACTGCCTAAACACCACCTACTGCCACACACACACACACACACACACACACACACACACACACACACACACACACACACACACACACACACACACACACACACACACACACACACACACACACACACACGTCTTAAAAAGAAGACATGAAAGTTCAACTACAGTTTGCCAGAAGGTACATCTGAGATACAAGCCTAGATTCACTGTTTCGGTAAAAGAAAATCCTTCTCTGTACCACTTCCTCATGAAGCTGTATAACTGGGAAAACAAAATGGAAAACATGCACTGTGTAGAATCACAGCCACAGATTTACCATAGAGTGAAATACTGTTTGTATTTCTTCACAATTGATGTAAATAAAGTCCAAGACATATTCAGTGATTTGGAAATGTTCATGTCTTCATCCCCTGACTTGTGTGAAGAAAACTGGCAATAATAAAGATTTATTAACCGACTGCAAGGTCTGTACGGGGAAATATCAGACTGAGGTGCAAATAGGGACCGAGTAACAGCAAGGTCCATGCGAAAATCACAGAGGTCTGATATTCCCGTACAGACCGAGCAAGTGAGGTTAATAATTTGTTTATTATATATATATATATATAATATTTAACCATGTGAAAAGCTGCTAACAGCTCGTAGACAGAGCTCATAGTCAGAGCAGAAGTGAAGCTGTTCGCTTCAGCAGTGGTGGTGAAGTTTACCTCCAAAAAAAAAAAAAGAATGACTTCACCTTCTCTTCCGACTTTAGGGCTCTGGAGCCAAGCTGAACAGTGGCTCATCTCAGCTCACCTCTAAACTGACGGCCGGTGTCCCAACAAAACACTGGAGCAGAACAGGAACTTGCTAACAGATGGTCCGGTTGTTAGCTCATTAGCTTTCAATCTGTTTTTTTCAGATGCTGTTCATATTTTTATGGAGTACATTAATGTCTGACTTGCTTTTTTTAATCGCGTTTTTAGCTTCTGCTTTGTAAAGAAAATACGCGTTTTGGACTGATTGTCATGGAAACTGATCCAGTATGGGAAAATATCCGACCGGTAATCAGCCAATCAGAGGGTGTGTAGCGTCACAGCCATATAATAAATGATTATTCACAGGTATTATACCAAAGCCTTCCATTACTTATGTAACCCATCATCTTGGCTTTTAGATTTTTCATTAATTTATATCAGGTTGGAGAGATTTGCCCTGACTTTGGGTTTAACCCTTTGCAATCGACTGATGCGCCTCTGCATCAAAGTCGCATGACCTAATTAAGTGGACGTAGCACCCAATCCGCTGCACTCTGAGTCTCACTTTGAATGTGTTAACCCTCCTGGGTCTCAGGCCTTTTTGGCCATTTCTTTTGCCTGGACGTTTTTTATTTATGCTGTTATAACAACACCTTATGAGCCACAATCAAGTAGTATATACCCTTTTTTTCAGGACAAGCTGAATTTTCATAATATACACAGTTTGTTCTATTTGCATGAAGGTAGAAAAAGTTACAGAACAAGAAATGCAAAGGAAAAATTTAGGCGGAAAATGAATCTTACAAAGTTTTATTGGAAAAACACACTAAACACCAATGAATAAGCAAAGTCACAGCTGAAATATGATCGTGGAGGTCTACTTGACCAGTGTGCAAAATTTAGAATTTCTGGAATAAGTAAAAATATATTTTTTTTCAATAATTAAAAAAAAAGTCACTCATCCTGACAGAAGGAGGAGGAGGAGGAGTGGGGGATTCTTCAGGCTGGACAGGAGATGTAGGTGGAGATTGTTGAGGCTCATCACTAAAACAAAAGAGAAACAAGTTACTTTGTGTATCTTGTAATACCTCTCATTATACTATTATTATATTATAACAATATAGCATTTACACTGTAATCTCACAAAGACAAGTCAGCAAACCTATTGACTTCATCCCCCAGGGGCCAGACGTAAGTACCCCCATCCCACCAGTCCAACGTTGTCAAAAAGTGTGATGGACAGGAACAAAGGAGCTCCACGTAAACTCCCAAAGTAAAACTACAATCTTAGCTTTTACAGTCAGTACACATATATTACAGTATATGTGTGCATACTGGTGTAGAATCACTAAAATGTGAGTTTCACATAGCCTATTCACATAACAACTGCATGGATGCACATGTTCATATTGTTTACACTGCTGAGGAGGGGAAAACTGCATATTCTCCTACATAAAAAAAATACACTCAAAACAACATAATGCACTGCTGTTTATCACAATTTACTATAGATATAATAGTTTTACTGCACTTCTTATTATCTATAATAATTTGGATGCTCACTCCTCAACTGGATCCAAATTCACAAGATAGCCCAGCTCCTCCTCCGTGTAAAAACTCTCCTCACCGAATGAACCTGACTCCACATCGCTGTCGTCAAAAATCTGCTGGTGCTTTCTTCCCAGAAAAAGTATATCAGATGGCTGCACGCAGGTTCGTGCGTAAAGGCACTGGGGCGCAGGGAGATGCTTCCTTATTTTATCATAGCAATTGAGTCCAGAGCCGTTTCTGGTTTGTGACGTCATTTCCGTCACCGTATTGTGTTTGTGCCGTTCTGTAGTATATCTATTGTTTGTGCAGTGCACATCCATAATTGTGCACGATATACTTTGATATAGGCTCATTATTTTTATGATTTGATCGCATTTATAGCCGTAAAAAGTGTCAGCCTAGTGACTACAAGCGTACAGAGTCTAAGCAGATCATTCTCTTGTTCACAAACAACCTTTGTCATGAGTATTTGTGCTCTGATTGGAGAACCACGCATCATGTGTATTGCGCACGCTGCCATTGGACAGGCATTTTCTGAGCTTTAGAAACACAGCAAGGGCCAAACTGGAAACCAGAGACATGCTCTGGAAGCTTGAAATCTCACCTTTATTCTGCAAAAGTAAGTTGATAGCTTCTATGGATCAAAGGATACACGGGAAAATATAAAGCAAACTCTCTGAGGTTGTATACGACCTCATCATCGACCCCCGAGGGTAAAGTTGCAGTCTTCAACCTTTATACCACTTTTTAAATTTTTGCTAATAGGCCTAGTATAATTTGACTTAGAAGTATTTTTTACATTATGCGTTTTCATGAATATTATTGTCATTTTTGCTGGCGTTTATGTACACACACACACACACAGCAAAATGAATCATTTCCTTCTCTGCTGCAGCATCGACAGCAGTGGGAAGAAACATGACTCCCTCTTTTTCATTGGTGGAAAACGCACGAGCTAACCAATCAGAAGTCACTACCCCCATGTGTGTTTGACCATAGCCCACCGACCCCATGCAATTTTGCTTGTGGGTGCACACTTCGTGCATGACATGCGCAAACAGAGCTTCTTTTCTTCCTTCTCACCCCTCTGCCCGAAGCAACACAAGTAAAAAACAAAACAAAACATGAATTTGTCTTTATCACCGGTGGAAAATAAACTACATAAGCCAATAACAATGATCCCCAAGCCACATAATTTGGTTGCTGAGTGAAGGAATATTGTGGGTGATTCAACGAGAAGTGAGAAAAGCAGACAACGATAAGAGTTTTGGTATTTGAGAGATTTGAGAAATATTTGGTGTGTTTGGAGTGTGTATCATTTTGGTGGAGTACTGAGGCATCTTATGAATGTTGAGCAAGTGCTTCAGTTACTTTTTGAATTGGAGCAAGACGGAGCGTGCAGCGCATCATCACAGTCTGAAGCAGTCAGTGAGGATTCTGATGATGAAGGAGATGATCCCCTTTTGTTCTTGACGAGCAACCAGAGCAGGTGGATCCACCGACATGGGCACAGATCTGCACAGTGGATTGGATTGCGTGCTTCTCTTTCTCCAGGACTTGGCATGCAGAGCTCCATCCCAGTGCCAAGACCTGGAACAGAGCAGGATGCAGACACACTGATCCAGCAGTGGCTCCAGGTGTGGAGAACACAGGAGTCCAGGTAGAGCCCCCCCCCCCCCCCCCCAAAAAAAAAGTTCAAATCACCTTTTTCTGTTTTGTTTTGTTTTGTTTTTTTGCCACTAACACAGTCAGGGCAGTCTGTTCCAACACCAATAAAAAAAATACTACAAAAACAAGGAATTAGGGGAAAATACACATTAATATTCAGGTTGAATATCTGTACAAATATTTGGGCTTCTGATGTGCACTGGACAGGAATTGTTTTTCTGAGTGGCACAAATATAATCTGTGTGGAAAAATGTTTGAAGCATTTCCTGCATTTCAATCTGAATTGTATATAACTTTTTATGCTATATTTTAACATATGTTTTTTTTCTATTTACAAGATATGTTTGACAAACGATTTTTATAACATTCTAAGTTATAAAAATGGTTTGTTAAACATATTTCTGTTTTTCACAGTAAAAAAAAAACATTTTTTCTGATTCGAATTTTAGATTTTGGGGTGAATTTAGGGTCACTGTTTTAATGTAGTATGTCAGAATAAAAGAAAAACTGTACATTCACACAGGTGATGTTGTGCTGAAAAAAATGACACCAAACAAGGCCAGGTAAATAGTTTTATTTAAGGTAAATTATGAATGTAAAACCAAAAGTAGTCAAAAACGCCAAATTATACCAAAGACTCCAGAGGGTTAAGCAAGATAATTTCTGAAAATTTTATATTGAGACGCCTGATTTACTTTTTGTATTTGAAATGGCATAAACAAATTAAAATGTGTGAAATATCAAGGGGCCCAATACTTTTGGAGTGCACTGTACATATCATGTTATTTATGCCCTGCCACAAACTAGCATAAGAAATTATCAAAAGGTTACAGTAACATTACAAAAGTCAATTGTCGATGAAACAAATAGATGATCAACATTTCTGCCTCGATCATGAACAGAACAGCCTGAATCTCAATGATACGTTCCTGCCTTGCTGGGCATGGGTGTGCCTGTGTGCCTGGAGGGGTGCTGGGCGGCAGACCAGCCTGCCTGTGGGGGCCCTGGTGCAGTGCCGTGGGGCTGCTGGTCCTGTTGGGGGGTGGGGGTAGTGGTGATGGGGGGGTTTATTTGGGTGGCCATTGTTCTTTTTTATGTGGGGATCTGTCCACTCTGCTGTTGGTGGGCTGGGGTTCGGTGCCTGGGCAGGGGATGGTGCCTCTCCCTGAGGCTTGGTGCATATGTGGCCCTCCGTGCCCCTGTCTCTCCCTCCGGGTCTATGGGATCCGCACCTTCCCTGGTTTGGGGACTGCCATGCGGGGTGGCTCGTCCATCTCCGGCTGCCTGACCTCCTCTCCCCCTGTTGGTTTATTCTTCCACTGGTCTTCCAGTTCTCCTCCGGGACTACCCACCTCTACCCCATCTCATGGTTTCCCTGGTGCCTTTGTTGGGTCTGGGGGTGAGCCGTGGGGCTCGGGGGGCCGGTGTGTGTGGCCCACTCCCTGCACCATGCCTCTTCCTTCTGCCGGCTGCTTGGGGTTGGCCCTCACGTGTCACACCCTTTTTAATGCACTTCATCAGCTTAGAACATGCACACACATCATATTGGATTTTAAGTAGCACGTTATAGGGTTCATATAGACTTGCAGTCAGGTATTGGGGAAGGGTATGCAGGACAGTCTGTGGTGCACCTGTGCACTGCAGCCTCCCACAGCAATCTCCATCCGCCACTCCTGCCCTGCCAGTTTAATGCACACACTTTATTTCTACAAACTTAGTAATCACATTCACTGATTTAGAGTTGGGGTCACTAGGTGGTGGTGGGTTTGCAGGGCAGGCTGTCGTGCAACGGTGTGCCACTGCCTGCCAAGGCAGTCTGCCACCTGTCGTTTCCTGCCCTGCTTTTAATGCAAAACTTTATCTTTGCTCACTTTGGGGGTCAAACACATCAAGGGAGATTAGTTATAATAACTATGGTGAGTCTGGTAGGTAGGATGAGTGTGGCTTGTGGGTTTGACCCCAGGTGGCTGGGGTTGTCTGAGGCTTTGGGGTGGGGGGTGGTCTGCCTCGTCATTTCTGCCGTGGTCTCGGGGCCTGATCTTGGGGCATGTGGGGCCCAGGCTCCTGCGATCCGTTGGGAGGGGTGGGTGGTTGCGGTGGTGCACGGGTGTTGACACTGGGGGTGGACAACTGCTGGGGGGATGGGACCATGGTCTGCTTGGGGTGGAGTGATGCCCTGCTCTCACTTGGGTGGTCTCCCGATCTTCGGCTTTGGTATTTGGTGTGGGGTCCGGGGTGGGGGTGGATTGGGGGGTGGGGGGAGTTTGAGGGAGGTCCTGCTGGCTGTGCTGGGGGAGTCTTGGGTGTTGGGGGAGCGCCGTGTGCTTGCTTGCCCAGGGGAATGGGTCACGTCTCTTGTCTGTAGGCCGGACCCACCCTCATTTGGCTCGGTGGTCCCTGCCCGCACATTGGGTTTGGTTGCAATGGCCCCTGGGCCCCCCTTTGCTCCTCCCTTTGGGGGCTGTGGCCCGGGTGGTGTGCTTCTGGGGCTCCCTCTTTTGTGGGCCCATGCCAGCGCCCTATGCACTTCCCTTTTGTATGGGGTTGCTTCTTGCACCTCTGTGGGGGGTGTGTTTTGGCACCGCCGGGCTGTTCTCCTGGTGGTTCGTCGTGCTGCTCCGGTGGCTCTGTTGGCTGCCCTTCCTGACCACTATGCTCCTTCCGCTGCCCTTTTTCTCCTGGTTTCTCCTGTGGCCCTGCGTCCTGAACCCATTTCCTCTGTTGCACGCGCACGGCCATAAGGTTCTGTACTTTTGTCTTGGCCCAACACACCAGCCACAGTAGTGATCGGATATTTAGCTGTGATCTGGGTCTCTGTGCGTGGATGGTTATGTGTTTGTGGCCATCACCACAATTTGGTTTTGGCTGATCTCAAGGGGATCAAGACTCTGGTGTCCTAGATTAAGATATGGATGCTCACTAATTAGGCAAGAGATTGTTGCTGTCACTGTTTGTTCATGGGTGGTTGTTTTTCCTGAAAAGAAAAAAATAAATAAATAAAAGAAAGCATTCTTTGTAGTTTTTCTCAAACCCTTTTGAATCCTTTTTTTTAAATAATCCCACCATCTAATGGGCTCCAAAAAGGTGGTAAATATTTCTAAGGTTTCATTTTGCCATCACTGATGACTTGTGCTCTTGGACTGTCATAGGTAGCAACAATTTTGGTGTATATTCTGTATTTCTTTTCCACAATATTCAGTCCAAAATGCACATACATAATATATACCTTTAAAGATGTAAGGAGGTTCATGCTACTGCTACTTTGTATGACACACGGTTACAGTTTAGATGAGTTTGTTTTTGATGTGATACCATATAGTTTCAGGAAAAAAGTAGACTTCTTTTTATTGCTGAAAATTTGCCCTCATCCTATCAGTGCTGGAATTCCCGATGTGAAAGATAAATGATTCTCCATTGTCCAAACTCTGTCATCTAACCATGCCATTACGTCACTTTTACCCTCCCTTCCACTTTGCAGATGGATCAATTTTGGATCACTGGGAAGTTGATGCATTATTGTCAGAATGTTCTGCTGTTAGTTAAATCCCATATCATTGTCACTAGAATTGGGCCATTCTCTACGCGGTTACGACTGCAGATGATATAAGACAGACTTTTGACTTGAGAAGTTGGCTTAACCTTGTCAAAGTAATTTAAAAACCTGGAACAGATCTTGTGATGCACTCTGACAACCTGACATATTATGATGAAAGTTGACTTTTTTTATTCTGACAGTGCTTCTGAAGGAGCCATATAATAAATTGAGAATATACCACGTGGAACCTTTCTTCCATATGATGAGCCACATTCAAAATGTCTTTGAGTGAAGTCTAGCAGAAATTACTTTTCAGATATGTTTTCACTGAAACTTGCATGCTCATAGAAAACTGCTGTGTATTAAGTTAGACTATTTTACGGTAAATGCATTGTGTCAAGCAATTGCCAAAACTATTCAAAGACTAACTGAAAACACTCAGAGACTTCATAGTTCTGACAAGGCCCAATAAGGACCAACAAAGGTTGACATTGCATAAATATTAATTAGAAATGATTCTGCATTTCCAGCTACCTCAAAATATTGTCAGCTGTTCCTTGACCCAAGGCTTAACCCTTGGCCAAATTTTATTGAAATCACTTTATCTTTTTGAGATATCCTACTAACAATCGGGCAAACCAATGAGGTAATAACTGTCATTCGCCTCCACTCCTCAGGCATCCTCTCACTTTCCAAGATTTTATTAAACAATCTGGTTAGAAACTCCACTGCCATCTCCCCTAGACATTTCCATGCCTTCAATGGAATGTCATCTGGACCAACTGCCTTTCCACTCTTCATCCTCTTCATAGCAGCCCTCACTTCTTCCTTACTAATCTCTTGTACTTCCTGACTTACTCTCACCACATCATCCAGCCTTTTCTCTTGCTCATTTTCTGTTTACTTAAAATCCAAAAAGGCCCTGCTTTCACTGTCTGTATTCATGCTGAAAATCAAGCTCAAGTGAGCTTTTGCCCTTCTGCTCCACTTGAGGTTTCTGTCCTCCCTGAGTTTGCCTTAGGACATCTGCATTACTGTGTGACAGGTGTACTACACCATTGCACACCCCCACCTGTCACTGTCCCCAAACTGGGCCACACCCAGCACGGCCGGGTGCTTGACACAAGAAGCAAGCGCCTGCTTGGGGCTAACTTCCCAGCCTTACCAGGTGTAGTGACCCCCCTACCCCCACAAAATATATATTTTTTGTGGAGATAGGGTTTGCGCTCAAGATTTCCTGAAGGAACTGATCCATAAACTGATATCTCTAATGTAGCACATGGCCTCGCTTCGCCCTAATTAAATAAATACATTAATGCTTTCTCAACAAAAACCTGAGGTTTTGAACTGAGAACAGAGACTGTTGTTTTCACTCCTAACGCTGAAATTCCTGGGTCAATTTCGAGATAAGCTCTTTGAGACATCCCCTTGGGCCCCAACACTGTGCTTCACATCACAATAGAAGTGTAACTTCTTCAAAGTAGCCCTTGCTTGTTTATCGTTTAAGTTTTGGTCACTATGAATTACATGACATTATAATTGCTTCATATCAGAATCTGAACTTCCCCAGGCCAGAAAAATCCACCTTTTATGGCTTCATGCCAAGGCCAGAACCTCTCCAGACACTGCAAGAAGATCTCTTCCATGATAAGACGTGGCCATAAACCTGAAGCCTTTACCACCAGCTATTATCTCTAGGTCTAAATGAAGGAAAAGACCTTTACTTAAAATAAAAATTGAATTGGTATTCTTTTATTCATATATAAAAACTTCTAATGTTGTATGTATTGAATATTTAAGCAAATGATTGCATGTATTCCATTTAATTGACATGTGTTCCTTGTAACTGATGTGTGCTGAATGTGATGTTTCTAACTTACCCTTGTTTTGATAATGGAATAGTCTGTTAACCAAGTGGTGTGTGTAGGATGTGTTTAACCATTTAATAATGTTATATTCATCCCAAAAATGTCTTAGAACAAATAGCATGCCAAAATAGTTAATGTGTTTAAATAGTTGAATCATTTCTTTGTCTCTTTAACACATGACGTTTTCAGTGAAATTACACATCCTAAATAGGTGGAGTTTAATGACGTAAGTCCCCTTTTATAAAGTTAGAACAGAGTCTCTCATGCTCTCTTCTGCCTGCCTTCCCTCTTCTCTTTAAAGGCGTAATTTTATTTTTGGGTCAACAAGGCCCCAAGCTAAGCTATGCTAAGCTACCACATGGCTTCATTCATTCATTCATTGCTTTATTCGCTGTTTCATTTTTGATAACTTAACAAATGGCCTGACCCTTTAAGGTGCGTCAAGTCTCTCAGATATTTAAGAGAACGTCCGAGCTGAACTTTTCAAAATAATAGCGAATTGACAGAAAAGCGACTTGCCTTTTCTGTAATTTTCCAACAATCTGAAAGTTTTAACTTTTTTCCTAAATTCACAAAGACTTTTAATCTGGCTCCAACAAATGTTTTAAAAGCTACCAGAACCCATTTTCAACAAACGGCTTCCACCTCTGGGGTCAAGCATGCTGACGACAGAGCTGATTTCAAACCATCAGACATCCTATTGGTAAAGCCAGCCGATGCCTTGGCTGAAACCTTGGCTGAAGCCTTGGAATCACCTGGGGAGACCACTGAGTTAACCCCTGACCCAAGTGAGCACGCTGGATTCAGCCTAATACATCATTGACGGACAGACAGGTCATCCAAACCACCTCTTCAATGGATCAGCTAAGTGACCAAGTTAAAGGTTCCAGAAGAAAAGGGTTTTGTTGTCAATGGATGCAAAGTGGCTTCTTTTTAAACATAGCCATATGTTTAATAATTTCTTAAAAATAATTGGCTTCAAATTTCATCACTAAATTCTAATCAGATTTATTCACCTAAAGTCTTTAAGGTTTATCTCTGTACTTTCTTTCAACATCTCATTAGTAAGCAAATTGAGCAAATTCAGACTGATTGATTAATTTGAGACTGATAAATTAATGAAAGTTTAAATTAAAGTACCTATGCTTTAAATAGGTGGTGCCCCGAGTAGATTAGAATAATATCTAAACAAATAATAATTATTAAACCCTAAAATTGTTAATTATTTTGGTGACCCATTAAATGAGGTCAAGGCCAATCTAATTCAATTTGGGAGTTTAGCAATACTGTCACTACATATTTTGGTGACCCCCTTAGGCCAATAACACATTGTGAAGTTTTACTTATTCACAACATTAAATTGGTGCCCCGGTGTGAGGTGCCATTCATTCCAAATAATTAAATTAATGTAATTTGTTACAAATTATTGGTGTGCCCGTATGAGGCGAATTAGAATATAGCTACATATTTTATACTGGTGCCCCGTTGCGAGGCATGTAAATTTGCTATATATTTATTGATGCGCCCGTGTGAGGCAAATTTAGAAATTTGCTATACTAAAGTACTTAAAATGAAACAAAATACTTATATATCATGATATACTTGTATATTCATATTTAGCAACTTTCATTTTGCGGGACAAGTGTTCACATTTTGTGGGATATTTTATTCACAGTTTGCAGAAAAAATAATTAATAGTTTGCGGATATTCAAGGTTTGGGTAAATTTGTATTTATGATTTGCGAATAATTCACGATTTGCAGCAGATTCCCTTCTTGGGGGTCAACAAAGTCAACAAGGCCTTCACTCATAATATTTTACAGATGCTGGTCTTGAGAGTGAGAACAAAAGCCTACAAAAAGGGGATTGAGAAAATAGCTCTCTTGCTCAATGTGAATGCTTTTAAATTTTGCCACAGTC
This sequence comes from Thalassophryne amazonica, assembly GCF_902500255.1. NCBI lineage: Eukaryota > Metazoa > Chordata > Actinopteri > Batrachoidiformes > Batrachoididae > Thalassophryne > Thalassophryne amazonica. Next base: position 83,799,202 of record NC_047104.1, read on the forward strand.
AATATAACTTCATTCTGCATCATACCTGTTTTTGTGTTTGACCTTGTGTTGCATATGAAGTACAACCTGTGGTTTCTTTCAGCTGTGTTTGCTTGTTTTTTATTGTGGTAACAATGTTTTATGCTGCCTGCATGGCCAGGGCACTCTTGCAAAAGAGATTTTTAATCTCAATGAGGTTTTTACGTGGTTGAGGGCCCTGTCACACTTAGCACAAATGAGCATGAATGAAACAAAATCAGCCCGAATGGGCAAAAAAGTTTAAATTCGAGACATAGTCGGGAGGGATGAATAATCGACCAGCCATGTACGAATACCCAGAAAGTGGGCTGAAGCCATCTCAGCTGATTCACGCACATTGTGAGTGCAGCAGCTCTCTCTCTCTCTCTCTCTCTCTCTCTCTCTCTCTCTCGCTCACTCTCATCTAATATGATTTTCTGATTTTTTATTTTTTTTTTAGATTCTGTCTCTCACAGTTGAAGGGTACCTACAATAAAAAATTACAGACCTCTTCATTCTTTGTAGGTGGGAAAACGTACAAAATCGACAGTGGATCAAATTCTTATTTGCCTCACTGTGTATATTTACTATACAAATAATGCATATATGTAGTATGATATGTTCCAGTTTTCAATGAATTAAATATTCATTCAGTTGTAAAAATGTAAAAACATTCACTATTTGTTTTATATAATGGCTAAAATAGAACCTTGTCAAAGAAGCCGGTCAGACCTGGCAGGCCCAAACGTATTGTGAGGGTCTGCTGGGAACAACTGGCGGAACCCTCTGTCAGCGAGGTCTTCAACTCCCACCTCGGGGAGAGCTTCTCCCAGATCCCGGGGGAGGCTGGAGACATGGAGTCCGAGTGGACCATGTTCTCCACCTCCATTGTCGATGCGGCTGCTCATAGCTGTGGTCGCAAGGTCTCTGGTGCCTGTCGCGGCGGCAATCCCCGAACCCGGTGGTGGACACTGGAAGTAAGGGATGCTGTCAAGCTGAAGAAGGAGTCCTATTTATCTTTGTTGGTAGGTGGGACCACAGAGGCAGCTGACAGGTACCGGCAGGCCAAGCGTGCCGCAGCCCATGCGGTCGCAGAGGCAAAAACTCGGGTCTGGGAGGAGTTCGGGGAGGCTATGGAGGAGGACTATCAGTTGGCCTCGAAGAGATTCTGGCAAACCGTCTGACGCCTCAGGAGGCAGAAGCGGCTCTCAATCAGCACTGTTTACGGTAAGGGTGGGGAGCTGTTGACCCTGACTGGGGATGTTGTTGGGCGGTGGAAGGAGTACTTCGAGGATCTCCTCAATCCCATCGTCACGTCTTCCGAAGAGGAAGCAGAGACTGGGGACTCAGAGGCTGACTCATCCATTACCCAGGCCGAAGTCACCGAGGTGGTTAGAAGCACCTCGGTGGCAAGGCTCCTGGGGTGGATGAAATCCATTCTGAGTACCTTAAGTCTCTGGATGTTGTGGGACTGTCTTGGCTGAGACGCTTCTGCAACATCGCATGGCGATCGGGGACAGTGCCTCTGGATTGGCAGACCGGGGTGGTGGGCCCTCTGTTTAAGAAAGGGGACCGGAGGGTGTGTTCCAACTATAGGGGGATCACACTCCTCAGCCTCCCTGGTAAGGTCTATTCCAGAGTACTGGAGAGGAGAATTCGACCGATGGTCGAACCTCGGATTCAGGAGGAGCAGTGTGGTTTTCGTCCTGGTCGCGGCACACTGGACCAGCTCTACACGCTCCATCGGGTGCTCGAGGATTCATGGGAGTTCGCCTAACCAGTCCACATGTGTTTTGTGGATCTGGAGAAGGCGTACGACCATGTCCCTCGGGGCACCCTGTGGGGAGTGCTCCTGGAGTACGGGGTCCAGGGTCCTATGCTAAGGGCTATCCAGTCCCTGTACGACCACAGCAGGAGCTTGGTTCGCATTGCCGGTAGTAAGTCAAACTTGTTTCCAGTGCACGTTGGCCTCCGCCAGGGCTGCTCTGTGTCACCGGTTCTGTTCATTATTTTTATGGGCAGAATTTCTAGGCGCAGCCAAGGTGTAGAGGGGGTCTGGTTTGGGAACCACAGAATCTCGTCTCTGCTGTTTGCGGACGATGTGGTTCTGTTGGCTTCATCAAATCAGGACCTTCAGCATGCACTGTGGCAGTTTGCAGCCGAGTGTGAAGCATCCGGGATGAAAATCAGCACCTCCAAATCCAAGGCCATGGTTCTCGACCGGAAAAAGGTGCTTTGCCTTCTTCAGGTCGGTGGAGTGTCCTTGCCTCAAGTGGAGGGGTTTAAGTATCTCGGGGTCTTGTTCACGAGTGAGGGACGGCTGGAGCATGAGATCGATAGACGGATCTGTGCAACGTCTGCAGTGATGCGGTCGCTGTATCGGACCGTCGTGGTGAAAAGAGAGCTGAGTAGGGGGGCAAAGCTCTCAATTTACCGATCGATCTACGTTCTGATCCTCACCTATGGTCATGAGATTTGGCTCTTGACCAAAAGAACGAGATTGCGAGTACAAGCGGCCGAGATGAGTTTCCTCCACAGGGTGGCTGGGCGCTCCCTTAGAGATAGGGTGAGGAGCTCGGTCACTCGGGAGGAGCTCGGAGCCGAGCTGCTGCTCCTCCACGTTGAAAGGAGTCAGTTGAGGTGGCTCGGGCATCTTTTCCGGATGCCCCCTGGACGCTTCGCTGGAGAGGTGTTCCAGGCACGTCCCATTGGGAGGAGGCCCCGGGAAAGATCCAGGACACGCTGGAGGGACTACATCTCTTGGCTGGCTTGGGAATGCCTTGGGGTTCCCCCGGAGGAGCTGGGGGAGGTGTGTGTGGATCGGGAGGTCTGGGCGGCTTTGCTTGAGCTGCTGCCCCCGCGACCCGACTCCGGATAAAGCAGAAGAAAATGGATGGATGGATGGATGGATAGATCCTTGTCATTTGATATTATATTAACAGAAAAGGGACTCACATTTTGGTGTGTCACTGCTGCTTTGACATCAACAATCCAATATGAAATTTAAATAGTAGTCCAAAAATAATTCTGACAATGTAGTCTGCGATGCCATGCATTGACTTGGTATACTTCCAAAAAATACATAAAAAAAAAAAAAACTTTGTGTCACATCAGAAATTAGTCCAGCTTTTCATTGTAACTTCCTCCTAACAGTTCTTCATACCTCCAGACAGCTTACAGCGTAGTGGATTTGTTTGATGTGTGTGTGTGTTAGAAGAATGAGCACCATCAATAAGCTCCTTCAAATCATCATTAGCAGCAAACAAACTGCATTTTTAGCTAAACGCAGCCCCCACTAGTCGGTGGGGTTCGCAGTGTGCAATGGTACAAAACGTATGGAACCAAATTTGCATGCTAAATGGAAACACATTGCATGCTAAATACAATGCAACACATACAGTAGTGTTCAGAATAATAGTAGTGCTATGTGACTAAAAAGATTAATCCAGGTTTTGAGTATATTTCTTATTGTTACATCGGAAACAAGGTACCAGTAGATTCAGTACATTCTCACAAATCCAACAAGACCAAGCATTCATGATATGCACACTCTTAAGGCTATGAAATTGGGCTAATAGTAAAAAAAAAAAAAAAAAAAAAAAAAAAAGTAGAAAAGGGGGTGTTCACAATAATAGTAGCATCTGCTGTTGACGCTACAAACTCAAAACTATTATGTTCAAACTGCTTTTTTAGCAATCAGGTGAATCACTAAACTAGTATGTAGTTGTATAACCACAGTTTTTCATGATTTCTTCACATCTGCGAGGCATTAATTTTGTTGGTTTGGAACCAGGATTTTGCTCGTTTACTAGTGTGCTTGGGGTCATTGTCTTGTTGAAACACCCATTTCAAGGGCATGTCCTCTTCAGCATAAGGCAACATGACCTCTTCATGTATTTTGACATATCCAAACTGATCCATGATACCTGGTATGCAATATATAGGCCCAACACCATAGTAGGAGAAACATGCTCATATCATGATGCTTGCACCACCATGCTTCACTGTCTTTACTGTGGACTGTGGCTTGAATTCAGAGTTTGGGGGTTGTCTCACAAACTGTCTGCGGCCCATGGACCCAAAAAGAACAATTTTACTCTCATCAGTCCACAAAATATTCCTCCATTTCTCATAGGCATCTTCTAACTGTCACAGCACTTACAGGTAACTCCAGACTGTCTTTGATCATCCTGGAGCTGATCAATGGGTGAGCCTTTGCCATTCTGGTTATTCTTCTACCCATTTTGATGGTTGTTTTCCATTTTCTTCCACGCGTCTGTTTTTTTTTTTTTTTTTTTGTCCATTTTAAAGCATTGGAGATCATTGTAGATGAACAGCCTATAATTTTTTGCACCTGCATATAAGTTTTCCCCTCTCCAATCAACTTTTTTAATCAAACTATGCTGTTCTGAACGTCTTGAACGTCGCATTTTCCTCAGGCTTTCAAAGAGAAAAGCATGTTCAACAGGTGCTGGCTTCATCCTTAAATAGGGGACACCTGATTCACACCTGTTTGTATCACAAAATTGACAAACTCACTGACTGAATGCCACACTACTATTATTGTGAACACCCCCTTTTCTACTTTTTTTTACTAATAGCCCAATTTCATAGCCTTAAGAGTGTGCATATCATGAATGCTTGGTCTTGTTGGATTTGTGAGACTCTACTGAATCTACTGGTACCTTGTTTCCCAGGTAACAATAACAAATATACTCAAAACCTGGATTAATCTTTTTAGTCACATAGCACTACTATTATTCTGAACACTACTGTATATTGTGGTGTAAAGGATAACAGCTGATCTATGATAGCTGATCTCCCCAGAAAGCATGCAAACCATGTTTAATATAAAGTTTACAGAAGTGTGATTTTATGTCATGATGACTTGTTTATAAATGATAACTGAATTTATTTTGATGCAGTCACAGTAAAAATAACAGAGTGCATGTGCAGTTCATTCAGTTTTGTATGTTTCCTGCTCTGTTTCATTGATGTGCAGCTTTTCTGCAATGTTTTCCCCATAAGCTGCACTGATAAAAGTGCACCTTGCTGATGAATAATTCAGAAGTCTGATTGAATCCAATAAGAATCAGCTCGATAAAGACATTTGTGATTAGTAATTTAAGGTTGATTCACTAAAAAAAGTGCTCATACCCTTGCTTTTTCTGAGCAGTGGAGCAGCTAATGTTTGCTGCTGCTAATCAACACACAGTGGTCTGTATTAAAAAAAAATACAGGAATGCACTGATACTCTTTAAATACACACTAACTCTCTTTTAGATCATCAACAGTGTGCATCTGTCTTGCTCTTTGACAGCTGATTATTCTGTTAATTTGATTCACGTGCATGATTCCTTTGTGCGTAATCTGTGTGCAGCAGAGCTGAATCTCCACAGTTATGGCCAGAAGACTTGGTGTAATCATGTGTTTTCATTGTATTAAATAATGCTTTGAAATTATAAACGCAGATCAGTTGTACTCCTTTTTTAATGATTCTGACATACATAGATATTGCAATTTAATACAATGAATAAGTATTTTATTTTAAAATATTCTGTAAAACACTGTACACCCTACTTTCATTCAGGACCACAGGCAAAAGTTACTTGTCATAAATTCAGTTTAAAAAATAGAAAAAAGTTATTTTTGTATTTTCTTTTGTTTTTTTGTTGTTGCTGATCTAAAAAAATGATCCGATCCATGGCTTTAAAAAAAAAAAAAATCCATCTGAACCACGGCTTTTGTGATACCCCTAAACAAAAAGCAAAAAGACAATGGTGCCAAAAAAAAAAAAAACATTGTTTATACTGCATTTATACCCTAGTTGCATTAAAACAATCACTTTCAGTGTCATAAGCCAGCCTGCCTGTCAGCCAGTACCATACCCAGGTTTCACTGAGTCCTCTCAATTTCAAATTACAGTTGGAGCCACAGCAGAGTAAACTTTGCAAACATGGCTACAGCCAAACAGCCTATGTGCATGCACGCACACGTAATAATTATATTAGTAACAAGAGCCATCAGAGATTTCTGACGGCCGCCAGCCCGGATCAGGATCAACTCCAAAATTCAGTGGAGTCATCCATGCTTCAACATCTATCTGTGGTGCAAATTTGTTGAGAATCCATTCAGTAGTTTTGATATAATCCTACTAACAGTAATTATTCAAAGCCTACTTGATCTAAAATCCAGATCACCTCTCAAAATTAATGGAGTCTTCCATGGCCTAAGATATATTTGACGTAATGTTGCTAATAGACAGATTTACAAATAAATAAATAAATAAACACAAATGATTTTATTACATCCTTGGCAGACATAATAATAATAATAATAATAAGGCAAACAGGTCCTAGGTGACGGGTCAGACTAAGGGCAGTTCAGAACCTCCATGACCAGTAAAAAATCAAGGACCGAGACATCGCCCGGCATGGCGGAGCTGGGGCCCCACCCTGGAGCGAGGCCTGGGGTTGGGGCTTGCGCGCGAGCGCCTGGTGGTCGGGCCTTAGCCCATGGGGCCCGGTCAGGCTCAGCCCGAAAGAGCAATGTGGGCCTGCACTCCTGTGGGTTCACCACCTGCAGAGGGGGCCATGGGGGTCGGGTGCAGAGAGAATTGAGTGGCGGTCGAGGGCGGGTGGCCCAGCGGCCCGGTCCATGCTCACAGCCCCTGGCTGTTGGGACGTGGAATGTCAACTCGCTGGGGGGAAGGAGCCTGAGCTTGTGCGGGATGTTGAGAGATACCGACTAGAGATAGTCGGGCTCACCTCCATGCACAGCTTGGGCTCTGGTACCCAACTCCTGGAGAGGGGCTGGACGCTTCATTTTTCTGGCGTTGAACCACGGGGAGAGGCGGAGAGCTGGGGTCGCATTGCTTATTGCTCCCCAGCTCAGTCGCTATGTGTTGGAGTTCACTCCAGTGAACGAGAGGGTCGCGTCCCTATGCCTTCGGGTCGGGGACAGGTCTTTCACCGTTGTCTCGGCCTACGGGCTGAGTAGCAGTGTAGAGTACCCAACCTTCCTGGAGTCCCTGGGAGGGGTTCTAGATAGCGCTCCGAATGGGGACTCCATTGTTCTCCTGGGGGATTTCAACGCCCACGTGGTCGGCGACAGTGAGACCTGGAGGGGGGTGATCGGAAGCACGGCCTCCTCAATCTGAACCCGAGTGGTGTTCAGTTGTTGGACTTCTGTGCTAGTCACAGTTTGTCCATCACAAACACCATGTTCGAGCACAAGGGTGTCCATAAGTGCATGTGGCATCAGGACACCCTGAGCTGGAGGTCAATGATCGACTTTGTAGTCGTATCATCTGACCTTCAGCCACGTGTCTCGGACACTCGGGTGAAGAGAGGGGCAGAGTTGTCGACCGATCACCACCTGGTGGTGAGTTGGATCCGCTGGGAGGGGAGGAACCCGGTCAGACCTGGCGGGCCCAAACATATCGTGAGGGTCTGCTGGGAATGACTGGCGGAACCCTCTGTCAGCGAGGTCTTCAACTCCCACCTCCGGGAGAGCTTCTCCCAGATCCCGGGGGAGGTTGGAGACATGGAGTCCAAGTGGACCATGTTCTCCACCTCCATTGTCGATGCGGCCGCTCGTAGCTATGGTCGCAAGGTCTCTGGTGCCTGTCGCGGCGGCAATCCCCGAACCCGGTGGTGGATGCCGGAAGTAAAGGATGCCGTCAAGCTGAAGAAGGAGTCCTACTTATCTTTGTTGGTAGGTGGGACCCCGGAGGCAGCTGACAAGTACCGGCAGGCCAAGCGTGCTGCAGCCCGTGCGGTTGCAGAGGCAAAAACTCGGGTCTGGGAGTAGTTCGGGGAGGCCATGGAGGAGGACTATCCGTCGGCCTCAAAGAGACAGACGACACAAACCGTCCGATGCCTCAGGAGGTGGAAGCAGCTCTCCACCAGCACTGTTTATGGTGTGGGTGGGGAGCTGTTGACCCTGACTGGGGATGTTGTCGGGTGGTGGAAGGAATGCTTCAAGGATCTCCTCAATCCCATCATGACGTCTTCCGAAGAGGAAACAGAGACTGGGGACTCAGAGGCGGGCTTATCCATTACCCAGGCCGAAGTCACCGAGGTGCTTAGAAAGCTCCTCGGTGGCAAGGCTCCTGGGGTGGATGAAGTCTGTCCTGAGTACCTTAAGTCTCTGGATGTTGTGGGACTGTCTTGGCTGACACGCCTCTGCAACATCGCGTGGCGATCGGGGACAGTGCCTGTGGATTGGCAGACCGGGGTGGTGGTCCCTCTGTTTAAGAAGGGGGACCAGAGGGTGTGTTCCAACTATAGGGGGATCACACTCCTCAGCCTCCCCGGTGAGGTCTATTCCAGAGTACTGGAGAGGAGAATTCGACCGATGGTCGAACCTCGGAATCAGGAGGAGCAGTGTGGTTTTCGTCCTGGTTGCGGCACACTGGACCAGTTCTACACGCTCCATCGGGTGCTTGAGGGTTCATGGGAGTTCGCCTAACCAGTCCACGTGTTTTGTGGATCTGGAGGCGTTCGACCGTGTCCCTCGGGGCACCCTGTGGGGGGTGCTCCGGGAGTACAGGGTCCGGGGTCCTTTGCTAAGGGCTATCCGGTCCCTGTACGACCACAGCAGGAGCTTGGTTCGCATTGCCGGTAGTAAGTCAAACCTGTTTCCAGTGCACGTTGGCCTCCGCCAGGGCTGCCCTTTGTCACTGGTTCTGTTCATTATTTTTATGTACATTTTTTTATTTCAATTTATATTTAGATAAATAACTTGCTGACTCTGTGGTATTTTGAAAACCACCCAAAGTATTGCATTTCCCATAATATAAGTCACAGATTTTTTTTGAAGTTTGGAATGTCCTGCAACTTGCACTCTAGTGCAACGTATACACACAAAAAAACAAATCTTATTAATAGTTATTAGCATTAATATTGCTCTTTCCAAGGAAATCAATGTGCAAAATAAACTTCAATAATAAAATCACGCTACAACACTGCACAAAATCCTATATTAAAGAATTGATTAAAGAACTAAAACCAAACCAAATTGACTCACTTTGTTATTGTTTCCAGGGCTTTGGGTCAGCAATGCATAATGTTTTCTTTTCAATAAACTGTATCAAATAACATATTGAATATGTTGTCCATCCTATGTTTATTTGTTCATCTTGATGTTTTTTGCATTATAAAAGTTCCTATGTTGCACAGCACAAGCAGATGGCTTCCTGCAAAAATCCATTGTCCACTTCTGCATCTTTGTCATTCTCACATTTTCTGTTGTTTAAACTGCATCAGATAACATCCAGTATGGCGCCAATTGCACGCTTATCTATCCATCTTTATTTTTTAAACTTAAAAGTCGCTCCCAGGGAAATGCTGTATTAACCTTCTGTGGATGATTGATGCATCTGTGTGTCCAGCTCTGTTTTCTGTGATGTTTCTATATATGAATAACTGATGAAATGTTACAGAGACTTCATATAGGTTGTCACTCCTACTTTCAAGACCTGGTCCAGATGATCTTTGCCTAAGGGCCCTGTCCCACTGGCATTTATGAGGATTTGTGCATGAAATGAGGAGACAAAAGCTGAGCGTCCGCAACAAAGGTGGGCGGAAATGACAAATGTCCCGGGGTGGATCAGCGAATACATGAGGAAGATAGCGGATATAACAGGGAACAGAAGCGAAGGCGACCGCGGAGGCGCCCCCATGAGGGGCACAGCGGCCGTGATGCACTCGCTCCATCCGTGCCCACTCTGTCTGCATGCGCGACATACCATTTGCGACCGTGATGTGGCCGTGCTGGGCACGCCTCGTATCTGTTTTGCACGCTGTCCCGGTCCGCCGCCAAGTCGCGCCAACCCGTCGGTTGCAGATATCAGCGGATGATAGGGGATATGCGGCGCGCATTTTTGTGTACATGCTGCGTATGTCTTCAGTATGTGTTCAGGCAATGATGCGGATCTCATCCGCAGCAGGATTTTTGAGCCGCTTAAAAATCCTGGCTGCGGACATGCGTGCCTCTGCGGATGATCACGGACGTGTTCGGATGGCAACCAACTCTTACAGGAATGTTACATGGTTATTGTGGTTGTTTGGCGGATGTGGGCCACTTTTCTGTGCATTCCATCTGCAAATCCTCCTAAACGCCAGTGGGACAGGGCCCTAACAACCATGTGGAATGAACTCATCTGTCTGGGGAGTTTGTTGGACAGACATGTTACTGTTACAGTTTTAGAACTGTGGCACATTCACACCTCAGTATATTGTGAAATCCAACTGCAGCCCATGCCTCTTCATACGGATAAACAGACATTAAGGGCCGACTTATTCAGAGATACTATTGACTCTTTACTATTGATCAAAGCACATGGACACAAACACGCTGGTGTCTCTTTCACTCCTTATTCTGTCTTGTCTCTCTTGCCCTTCCTCTGTCTTTCTCTCCCTCCCTCGCTTTTCCTCTCACTCACATTTTCAGCCAATTCTGTTAGTTTATATGACAGCACCAATATAGGATCCATGGAAACCACCCCAGGTGACAGACAGCTCAACATGGAAATGGATGATTTCTTTTGACATCATCACTCTTGTTTTGTGTTTTCTCACTGTGAGGTTATATAAAGCTACCAGCTCTAACATTCACTATTGTAGGTCACAAGTTACGTACTCGTATATTTTTAATAGTTAAGCAAGCTTTGTGTTGGTGTTTTTTAATAATGATGATTAGTGTTGTTATTCTTCTTCTTCTTCTTATTATTATTATTATATAAAAACCTTGAAGGAGACAAAAATCATGAAAAGTGAATATCCTACTGGGGTTCCTGCCATCCTTGCTAATTCAAAGATCACCTTATTGGCAGGTGTTTGTTAATAAGCTTTCTACATTCTTGCCCCCTTCCATATTCCATTCACAATAGATTTTTTTTTATATATATTTTAAATAAATAAATCATTTTCTCTTAAAATTGCAGACATTGTTTGAGTTATTAGATTTGCACCATATTGCTGTCAAAAACCCAAGAAGAAATCACACTGACATTATGAAATTGCATTTCCTAAATTGTGTTTTAACTGATTAATAATTGGATATAGTGAATTAGAAAATCAAGAGCAGACATTGGTAATTTATGCATGGCAGTTATAAATTATTCCATTATTTATAGTATGAAACAAGCTTGTCTCTGAATTTGGTGGTTATTTTTTCACTTATTATTATTATTATTATTGTTATTATTATTATTATGTCCACCAAGGACATAATAAAATCATTGGTGTTTATTTATTTGTCTGATCTGGCAGATCTAGCAACTTGTTTCCGATGGATTGTGTGCTGCTGTGACACTCTTCTAATCTCTACCAAGTTGTATTTATTTCTTTTATTTCTGTTTAGTTTTTAAGTGCATCTATTGTGAATTGTATTTAACTAAATTTCTCCTGTTCTGAATCTGAGGAGTGGTTAGCGTTTTGCTAGCACTTCGCTATTGTCTAGCTTGCATTAGTTCGGGATGCATCCCCCCATTTCTTTCATTACTGTTTCTACCAGTCTAATACGTACTTGGATTTTCAGTGTACATAACTGCTGTGAATTTTAGCTCATTATTTTACTCTTGTGTGAATCTTAAGAGTGATTAGCATTTTCGTTAGCAGTTAGCTCATGCTAGCTTGTCTATACTCTTGAATTTTCTGGTGCACAAAGTACACTACTTTACACTTTCCATAAATCCTGCGTGATGCTGGCAGATAGGATGAGCGCTGTGTCCATAAGCTAGAACAGCTTTCTCAGCTCAGTGGAGATAGATGTTACGGGCACTCCAGACGAGGTTAGTGTTGGGCCAGTTAGCATGCCCATTAGCATCAGCCAAGAAACGCCGGCTGTGGATGACAGCTTTTGGACTGTGGTTAGGCGGTGGAGGTCATGTAGGGCTTAGTGCCCGGTTGCGGTACCCAGATCACACTTGCCACTGCGAACTATGAACCGGTTTTCTCCCTTGGATATGCCTGTTGTGAGTTCTTGAGCCCATGAGTGACTTCCACTCCTATCTCCAGGCCAAAACACCGCACTTTAGTGAAAGGGGATTCGATCACCCGCAAAGTCAGGTTACAGATGCCAGCTGACGTTAAATGTATTCCCGGGACCAGAGCTCCTGACATTGCCTCCCATCTTCGGGTGCTGATGCTGCAGAAGGGTAGACAGACAAAGGAACATGACCCTAGATACAGTCACAGTTATTCACGTCGGCTCAGTGATGTCAGGTGTCAGGATGAAGCACTCCGAGATCACAAAATGGACATAGACAGGACTTGTGACCTTGCCAGAATGATGTGTCAGCATCAATTAACACTTTCTGGACCCCTCCCCGCCCGGGGTAATGATGAGGCATTTAGCAGGGTGACATCATTAAATAGGTGGCTGGTGCAATTTTGCAGACAGCAAGGCTTTATATTTATTGATAACTGGCCTTCATTCTGGGGCCGCCGTGCCTTGTTGATGCCAGATGGCCTTCACCCTACTGGGGAAGACGCTGCCAACTTGTTTGTGAACAGAGATGGAGCTCTACAGGGAGGGTAAAATTAGGGCTTCACAGCAGGCTATGGAGCAGGTGATTAGAGACCCTGCAAGGCTTATGACAAATGTGGATGTGGAATCCACTAGCTTAGCAGGGAAATTAGTACAGAAAATCTACTATGGTGATGGTGCAGTTTATGTGGTAGGGAGGGAAATTCGTTGAGCCTGTGGCCTGTTTCCACAGACGTGTCCATAAAAATCATAGAGGGATATGCTTTGCAAACTTAATACCCATTACTACATTGGATGATGTTGAAATTGAGGATGGCTCGTTGGCTGTTCCAGCAATATCAAATATTTCATGTCTGCTACCTACAACCCGCATGGAATGTCTCAAACCTAAAGCTACTTCAAGGCATCTTATATATGCTACTCTGGAACCACCCCTAAATCCAAACAGTCCAACTGTCAACCCCACTGAGGTCCTTAGCCTGGGTCTCATTAACATAAGATTGCTGTCCTCAAAATAATTGCTGATTAATGATCTAATTATGGATTATTAGTGAGACATGATTGGGTTATGTCAAACCTGACTTAAACCTACAGCTGTCCTCCCCTTAAATGAGGCCTGCCCACCGGCATACACATTTAGTCACATCCCTCATGATGTGAAGCAAGGCGGGGGTGTTGATCTTATTTATAAATCTAGATTTAGTATATTAGCTGTTGGGGGTCACAAATATAACTCGTTTGAACATCTGATTCTGAATAAAAATCATCCTTATTAAGACTAGTGCAGATAGCATTCTGATTATTGGTGACTTGAACATTCATATAAATAGCCTTCTGATCCCCTCTGCAAATAATTTATGGAAATTGTGGATGCACTAGGATTTCACCAATGTGGATAGCTTAAACTCAGTGCTCAAAGATACACTCGACACAATTGCGCCACCTATATTAAAATCATGCCTCCCAAAACACATTCACTTTGGTTTAGTGATTATCTTTGCATGACCTCAAGCATAAGGTTAGAGGTCTAGAATGGAAATGGCATTGTTCAAAATTAGACGTATTCCATCTTGCGTGGCGTGATGCTTTCTTAGGGCCTGGTCCCGCTGGTGTTTAGGAGGATTTGCGTATGGATTGGGCACAAAAGTGGCTCATATTCGCTTAACATCCGCAGTATGTGTGAAACATGCTTGTATGAGTCGCTCGACACCCGCACACATCTGCAACTATCCGCAGAGGCACGTTTTTCCGTTGCCAGGATTTCTGAGCTGCACAAAAATTTGGCTGCGGATGACATGCACCTTACATACTCCATACATACTCAATACATACACAATACATACTCAATCTATGCCTTGTATATTCGCCATCATCTGTTGATATCCTCAACTGACAGGGATTTGCGGCTTGGCAGCGAACTGGGACAGTGTGTAAAATGGATATTTGCGTGCCCATCATGTCCACATCACAAATGAAAATAAGTTGTGCATACAGACTGGCCATGAATAAAGCATTTTTATTATGTCTGCATCCGCCACAAATCAGATGCGCTGTGTTAACAGCTGGACCCCGTTCTTTGTTCTACTGGCTGCCACGCGCTCTGCGCTGGATGCTGCGTATATAAAATAATTATTTTTGTGGCGGATTTATCATTTTATTCTGCAAATTGCCTGTTGAAAATAGCAGAGGAAGCTGCAGCTTGTTAGCCGTTCGTGCACAGGCTACAAGCTGCAGAAAGCATTTTGAGCCATCTAAAATGGTAATTATTTGACTTGTTTACATTGTCAAGGCTTGATAAAACAGTAGCATATTTTTCCTTCTTGTGTGCAGCTGTTAAAGCATTTATTTTATGTTTATAACAGATTTAACTTATAATCCTTCAGACGAGCTGCACTCTGATGCAGTCCGCTGCCGTCACCACTCGCTTTGTTCAGTGCTTGTTTACTCCACTTGAGCTGCATGTCGTGTTCGAGATTAGATCATGCCACATAGCACAACATTTGTGCGTGAAAGATTTTTTGAACATTTCAAAATTCTCTGTGCGTAATAGCACGCACTGGCGCCCCTCTAGCATCCTGTCTGCACCTGTTAAAGACGAGTTTACTCTCCATCACGACACATCACGACCTGTGTCGTGATTTGTCCTGAGGAAAAGGCAGGCTTGTGTCAGTGCACTTTAACATTCAACTTGTCGAAGTCCAGCAATTGCTCCAGAGGCTGTATTGTTGGTGTGAATAGTGATGCCGACAGCCCGAGTGCGCTTGTTTTATGACTGCAATGCAGATGCCGTGCATGCGCAACACATGCGCGATGCATTCATAATACACCCGTAATACTGCTATGATAATTGCAATGCGTCAGATCCATTTCCTCACTACATGCATTATACAACCGTGATTGTTCATCATATATTTGCTATACATTATGAATATATCTGTAATTCATAGTGGGACATTTGTCATTTTTGACCATTTTTGTTGCAGATGACAACGAACACCCGTAATTTGTGTACTCAATTCATGCACAATTAATCCTCTCCCCAGTGGGACCGGGCCCTTAGACTATAAGCATGCACTACTGGCTACAAAGCGGACCTATTACTCTGATTTGATCAACAGAATCAAACATAACTCAAAGTTCTTGTTTGACACAGTGGAAACACTTATTCATGGACAACCACCTGTACGTCACTCTCCTTTTACAGCACAAGATTTCTTGGATTACTTCATGAAGAAAATAGATGACATTAGGTTAAACATAACCCAGCCACTACACACTGCTACTGAGGTGGGTGCCATCGGTATTACCTAGATTTACAGAATTTGATAGTATCTCACTTGGTGTCCTGAAGAAACTCGTAATGTCTACAAAAAGCACAACCTGCTTATGTGATCCTATACCAACAAAACTGTTTAAGGACATGTGGCCCATTTGTGGGCCAACTGTGCTGGAAATTATTCATCTCTCATTAACTTCTGGATCTGTTCCTAAATGTTTCAAATCTGCAGTGAATAAACCATTACTTAAGAAATCTAATCTTGACCCTAGTATATTGAAAAACTATAGGTTGATATCAAATCTATCATTTTGCTCTAAAATTCTGGAAAAGGTGGTTTCATGGCAGCTCGTGGACCACTTTACTGAGAATAACTTTTTTTGAGGCACTACAGTCTGCTTTTAGAAAATATCATTCCACAGAGAGCTAAAGTGGTGAATGATCTGCTTGCAATGAATTTGGACACCACGACGGTTCTGGTGCTGTTAGATCTTAGTGCTGCGTTTTATACTGTGGATCATCATATTCTATTTGATAGGCTGGAGAATCACGTTGGGATTACAGGTGAATCATACCTGATCAGTTGTTCTCACTGCGTTTTGTACAATAATGTTACCTCTAACCTTAAGGCCCTTTTCCACTCACACAGAACGAGCACTACTCGGCTCGACTCGGTTTGGTTCCAGGTGCGTCTTTTTCCACTACAAATAGAACCTCCTTGACGTGGATGGGGTTGGCAGAGCAAACTGCAGTGATGTCGTTTTATATGCAACACAAACATAAACAATGGCGAACTCCGTGTGTTTACTGCTCTGTGAGTTTTTAAGAGAAAGCTGCTGACGGCGAGACAAAACACGCTTGAAAAGTACAGAAAACTTTTGGAATTCATACAACAGTATGAAGACGAAGGTGAGAAGATACAAGCTGCTAAAGAGACGAAGCATGATGGTAAGCTAATCGTTAGCTTCCTAAGTAGCTCGTAAATAAGTAATAACTGCAGGTTGTTGCTATTAAGTATTAAAATTGTGGCTATCAAAGCATTAATTTAGATTAATTAATTACAGCACCTATCACACCTTCAGTCAGACTTTGCTCCATTTTGTTTTGACATCAGTGACTTGGTCTGTAAATAAAGATGTGTTTCTGGGAGAAATAAATATGTTAGATGTCAGTACTTTTTATACCAAAGTAACTTGCTTTGATAACTTTATGTTAAGTCTTTTATGTGGGATTTTGTGCATTTATTGTCACTCATGCACAAAATGTTGGTTCGGTTTTAATGGCCGTGAATTAATGTCATCGCTGAACTGTCTTAAAACACATTAAAAAAAAGTTTGATTTATGTTTTTCATCCAGATTTTAATGTTCAATTGACAGATTTAAATATGAAATCTAATGAGATAATTATTAAAGGAGTCATATTGTGAAGAAAGAGTCAACCTCCAAAATCCCACAATTCTGTTTTTATAGACATTCTATATAATATAGCATTTTATTGTCACTGTACACATTATACATACAATGAAATTTGTCTGCATTTAACCCATCCAAATTACAGTTAGATAGTTCTCCCGATTTAAGATCAAGTTACAGTTTGTTTAATACCTCCCTGATGTGTAACAGAAATACCCCAGATCCTTTTTTACCAGATTATTAAATGCCCAAAACACACACAGATCTGAGTAAAATTGGAGTAACTTTAACTTTTGACCCCTGCACAAACTGAAACTCACCTTTGTCACCATTCTTGCTGTTTTTACCCCATAACTCCAGAACATTCATTCGTAGATAGCCCAAGCTATACCTTTTTGGAATCGTTATGATCAGACAAATAACATGGTATAGGTTTCAATATAATGAGAGCATTTTCAATTTTTGACCCCTGTGTAAATCCTCAATTGACCCCTACCTGGCTGCCTTTTGAAAATTCAAGTGGCAAGCGGGTTTTTTCAAAAGACCAATGTTTAAGGAGTATTTATGCCGAACTTGGTGCTTGTTTCACCATTTGAACAATTCCATTGTAAATATGCTGTTATCTGCTGCACTACATATGACGTGGACCACTCCGGCATGTCAGAAGCCATACGGCCGGCCGCATGCAATGATGGAAACAGGTCCAGGAAGCAGGGCCCCAGGAGAAACCAGGCGCAAAAGAGCAGCAAAAGGGCAAGGAAGGGCAGCCACCAGAGCCACTGTGGCAGCACGATGAAAGGGTAATTTTTGATCCTATGATGTCCTTTGACCCCCACATCAGAGATATTACGAGGATTGCTTTCTTCCACCTGTGAAATATACTGAAGATTCATCCCATCCTGTCTATGGCTAGTGCTGAGACCCTGATTCATGCCTTTGTCTCGTCTAGATTGGACTACTGCAATGTTCTGTTCTCTGGTTACTGCAGTCCAGCATTAGGGGTCTCCAATTGCTTCAAAATGCTGCTGCCAGACTTTTGACAGGAAGCAGAAAGTTTGACGACATTACATCAATTTTGGCATCTCTTCACTGGCTTCATGTCCGTGTGAGATCAGATTTTAAGGTACTGCTACTAACCTATAAAATTGTTCATGGACTGGCACTTTCCTACTTAGCTTACCTAATTAAACCCTATGTACAGGCCCATGCTCTGCGTTCTCAGTGTGTAGGATTACTTTGTGTCCCTAGGGTGAATAAAAAGTCTGTGGGTCACAGAGCATTCTCTTGTTGTACCCCTGTTCTGTGGAATGATCTCCCTGCATCGATAACAGTCACATTCTGTAGAGACTTTCAAGTCCAGACTTAAGATGCACTTATTTTTCCCTTCGTATGGCAAGCATACTGGCTTGAATTCAGAGTTTGGGGGTCATCTCACAAACTGTCTGCGGCCCTTGGACCCAAAAAGAACAATTTTACTCTCATCAGTCCACAAAATATTCCTCCATTTCTCTTTAGGCCAGTTGATGTGTTCTTTGGCAAATTGTAACCTCTTCTACGCATGTCTTTTATTTAACAGAGGGACTTTGCGGGGAATTCTTGCAAATAAATTAGCTTCACACAGGCGTCTTCTAACTGTCACAGCACTTACAGGTAACTCCAGACTGTCTTTGATGATCCTGGAGCTGATCAATGGGTGAGCCTTTGCCATTGTGGTTATTCTTCTATCCATTTTGATGGTTGTTTTCCGTTTTCTTCCATGCGTTTGTTTGTTTTTTTTTTTTTTGTAAATTTTAAAGCATTGGAGATCATTGTAGATGAACAGCCTATAATTTTTTGCACCTGCGTATAAGTTTTCCCCTCTCCAATCAACTTTTTAATCAAACTACGCTGTTCTTCTGAACAATGTCTTGAACGTCCCATTTTCCTCAGGCTTTCAAAGAGAAAAGCATGTTCAACACCTGATTCACACCTGTTTGTTCCACAAAATTGACGAACTCACTGACTGAATGCCACACTACTATTATTGTGAACACCCCCTTTTCTACTTTTTTTACTAACAGCCCAATTTCATAGCCTTAAGAGTGTGCATATCATGAATGCTTGGTCTTGTTGGATTTGTGAGAATCTACTGAATCTACTGATACCTTGTTTCCCATGTAACAATAATAAATATACTCAAAACCCTTTTTTTTTACCCTTTTAAATTAATTTTATTAGGAAATGGAACGGGCTGTGGCCTCAGCTTTATTTAAAGTCTGGGTGTTTTAGTGAAGCTTAGGGCTAGTGGCCGGCGATCACCTTAGTATTTCTTCTGCTTTTCTTGTTGGTTAATGCTGAGAAATTATACTGTTATATTTTATCTTTCTCTCTGTTTGATGTGCAGCTCCAATCAGAGATGGGAGTGGTGTCTTCTTCTGCAACCCTCCCGTATTCGTTTTGTAAAATGTTTTGCAAATTGTTATGCAAATTGTTTTGTAACTTATGTCGGTACCATGGCCCAAGCAGGGGGTCACCCCTTTGAGTCTGGTCTGCTTGATGTTTCTTCCTCGAATCATCAGAGGGAGTTTTGCCTTACCACTGTCGCCCGTGTGCTTTCTCTGGGGTTTGGTAAGTTTAGACCTTACTTGTGTGAAGCGCCTTGAGGCAAATTTATTGTGATTTGGCACTATATAAATGAAAATAAATTGAAATTGAAAATTGTCTGTTTGCAGGAATACCTCAAAACTACGCCACAGATTTTGACATATTTTTTTTTTACCATAGATAGATATTATGCCATGGAAGACGCCACTAAATTTTGGAGATGATACAGATCCAGATTCTGGATCAAGATTTCACATTATGTAGGCTTTGAGGGATTATGTAAAAAACTATTTCACAGATTATCACCAGATTTGCATGGAAGACTCTAATGAATTTTGGAGGTGAGCCAGATCCAGATTGGCGGACGTCAGAAATGTTGGATTGCTCTTGTTAATCATTATTA
Organism: Thalassophryne amazonica; assembly: GCF_902500255.1. Classification (NCBI taxonomy): domain Eukaryota; kingdom Metazoa; phylum Chordata; class Actinopteri; order Batrachoidiformes; family Batrachoididae; genus Thalassophryne; species Thalassophryne amazonica. The sequence goes on from NC_047104.1 coordinate 83,818,869, forward strand.
TTATTATTATTATTATTATTATTATTATTATTATTATTATTATTATTATTATTATTATTACTGGCATGCTGCTTTTTGTACACCTGATCCTGTCAGATCTAAAAACTGAAGCAGAATTGGTCCTGAGTTGGCTGGGAGACTGCTTGGGAACACTGGTGCGAATTCTAACACACACACACACAAAAAAAATCAACCACGCAGTAAGCTGTCTGGAGGCATGAAGAGCTGTTCAGATGAAGAGGATGATGTTAGGATGAAATGCTGGTCAAATTTCTGATGCTTTTTTCTCTGGAGTGAGGAAACATACACGAAGACAGTGCACGGCATCACGGACATCTGTTTTATGCAAGATGACTGAGAACAATTTTGGACTCCTTTATGAAATTCATGTTGGACTGTTGTTTATTGTTTATTTATTTGGATCCCCATTTGCTGCAGCTACTCTTCCTGGGGTCCACACAAGTTTGCAAACATAAATCAAAATACATTCAAAAATATATATAAAAAGACAAAATAAATTCCAATCAAATTAAGTTAATCATTCCACATAGTCAGTCTGTATTCACAAAAACATGTCTATACATGATCAAAGGTCAAACCCCGAAAGATTCTCATACCAACAGATGCAGCCTTAGACGCTCCTTAAAAAAACCATTCATTTGAAATGAGTTTGATGCAGTCAGGTAATAAATTCCATTCCTTCATACCCCTGAACATGACAGTGTTTTTTATGGCATTAGTTCTGGCCACGGGTAGCGTAAGGTTTCCTACCACGGCATGTCTAGTTATGTATCCATGATTTTCTGAACGGAAAGAAAAATTCCTCAACAAAATACAAGGTAACTTAGTGACAATAATCGTTCTGGTAAAAATAATCAGTGAATAAAAAATTCTGTATTTAACTAACAACCAGTTTAAATTTTTATGCATTGTAATGATGTTGGTCATATAACTGCACTTTGTGCTATACGAGCACCCCTATTTTGAATAATCTGTAATTTATGTATCATTTCACCGGCAGCATTTTACCAAACTGCTGGGCAATAGTCCAGATATACTAATAATATTGCTTTAATAGAATAATTCACTGTTGAACAACTTAAAAACCTTGCATGTCTACTCATAATTGATATACTCCTGCCCATTTTTATGATAACATTATTTATATGCTTTTTCCATGATAAATTTTAATCTACAATTACACCTAGCAGCTTAGTCTCATGTACTTGATTTATTCGCATATTATTAATTTTAATGTTTAGTACAGGATTTTTCATAATAACATGACTAGAGCCAATAATCATACATTTAGTCTTTACTATATTTAACACTAGCTTATTGGATGTAACCCAGTCAACTACCTTATGCAGTTCCTTATCTAAAACAACTTCTAAATCATTATGCGAACTTGCAGATGTATAAATAGTTGAATCATCTACATACATCACTATAGTGACTTTATCAAAAATATATGGTAAATCATTTGTGAAAATTGTAAATCATAGGGGACCGAGGCAACTCTCTTGTGGCACTCCACATACAACACTCCTGGTGCCGGAAAAACTGCCATTAAAAAACACTGTCTGTGTCCTGTTAGATAAATAACTATAAAACCAAGTAAGAGCAGATAGCTTAAATCCATAACCAGCCAGTTTTTCCAATAACAAATCATGATCAATGATATCAAACGCAGCAGAGAAATCAAGAAACACAGTGCCGACTATATTCTTCTTTTCCACCTCTCTGAGCCAATCATCAGACATCTGAGTCAACTTCATGGCAGTGGAGTGACTCTTTCTATATGCATGCTGAAAATTAGTAATTACATTATTTGACAAAAAATAACTACTGATTTGCTCATATACAATAGACTCCATGATTTTTCCAAACACAGGTAGAATACTTATTGGTCGACTGAAGTCGAGAATGGAATTTTCTTATTTTTCAGTAGTGGAATAATTTTAGCTTAGTTTCCACGCTTGCGGACATGTGATGCGAGCAAAACTGAGGTTTATTATATGAGTTAAAACAGGAGCAATACAATCAGCTGCGATTCTGAGAAGCCTACTATCAAGACCGTCAACACCCGGGGGTTTGTCTTTACAGGATTTCAAATAATCCTTTACCTTATTTATACTTACTTCTTCAAATTTAAACCTGATGTTTTTATTATTCATAATTATATTTCTTATCAGTAGATAGGATTTAATATTACTCAGATTAGACATATTTTCTCTAAATTTATCTAGTTTGCTAATAAAATAATCATTAATATGATTAGCAATAACTACTGGCTTTGTTATGAATTTATTATTTATTATTTACCGGTCAACTGATTTAAAACATTCCATAACTTTCTGCTATCTGTTCCAGCTTTCTGAACTCAATCCTCAAAAAACATCTTTTTTTCTTTCTATTCAATTTAGTAACAGAATTCCTCATTTTGCGACAAAGATCCCAGTCAGATTTATTTCCTGTGATAATTGCCGTTTTTTCCATCTGATCTCTTATTTTAATAGAATCTTTAATTTCATCATCCAACCAAGGTGTGACGGTGTTCCTGACAGTAAACTACCTCAAAGGAGCATGAATTTCCACTAAAGGCATGAATAAACTATTAAATTTTGTAAGTACAATTTCAGGATTATCAATAGATAACACCTCAGACCATATCATATCAACAAATTTCACATCATTAAACATTTTATATGACCTTTCAAATATTACTGTGGGTCCAGGTCCACCTACAAATGTGGCTAATACAATTATAATCAGGTTATGATCACTACAGCCAATGGGAACAGAAATTGCTTTACTACACTGCTCAGGAGAATTGGTAAGAACATGATCCATACATGTTGATATTCTGGTACCGTCATTCTGAACATGTATTCTTGTGGGATCATTGAAGACCTGAGTAAATCCACATGCAGCAGTGACAGCAAACAACTTATTTCTTAAATGGCAGTTTTGAGCAAACCAGTCAATGTTGAAATCACCCATAAGGTAAGTATTCTGATCCACAGCAGTATAGGTGTCCAACATTTCACAGATTGTATCTAAATATTTAGAATTAGCATTTGGTGGTCAGTAACAACAACCCAACAAAATCGGCTTATGGTGAGGTAAATAAACTTGCAGCCATAACACTTCAATATTGGATTTCATCATATCATTCCTAATTTGCGATGGTAAATGATCTTGAATATAAAAAGCAACTCTGCCACCAAATCTATTTCTATCATTTCTGTAAATATTAAAGCCATCAATATAAAGCTCAGTGTCATCAAAAGAAGAATCCAGATGAGTTTCTGAAATAGCAAGTATGTGTAATTTATATTTACACAACAGATTAGTTACCTCACCAAGTTTATTCCTCAGACTATTATGGGCTTTTCACACCGAAAGCGTCGGAGGCGTCACAAATCATTCTAAAAAGCATTATTTTCAATGAGACATATTGCTTTTTAGAGACGTCAGAAGCGTCGCATCAAAAGCCAAGCTAAAGCGACGCTTCTAACAGGAGCGCGCATTGCCGCTTGTTGACAGGCTGACGCGGTCAAAGTTCAATCTGATCCAACTTTTGCCGCTCTGAGCTGTGACATAGCTTTGCACTGTCCAATAGGAATGACGCATCGGGCCAAAACACGGAAGACTAGTGGCAGAAACCACTGATCTGTACAAAACAGATCTGTGCGGAAACCACTGAATGATACAAAACAGAAACGTGTCACAGGACTGCTCATTTAAAGAGCAGTTTACTGAAGAAAAATCCTTGCAATTTTTTTTTTAACCTCAAAATTTCTGATTACTGTTAAAAAAAAGTTTATAGCACTTTAAAATAGCTAAATAAATAACAGGTTCTTTAGAAATAGTAAAATGGTAAATGGACTGCATTTATATAGCGCTTTTCCATCTGCATCAGACGCTCAAAGTGCTTTACAATTATGCCTCACATTCACCCCGATGTCAGGGTGCTGCCATACAAGGTGCTCACAACACACCGGGAGCAATTCTTTAGAAACCTTTCTTCATCTGTAAATTAAAACCACCTGTAACCTTGGACATTTATTTTTAGACAAATAAAATAACATGGAAATTTGTACATCTGGTAGCTTATTCATATCTTATTTCAACCAGAAAAACAGACACTGTAAATAAATACAATTGTTTATTCTAAATGCAACAGGAGATAATTTAAGAATGGCTGCAGTGTGATTGTAAAGTAGAATTTCTGCGACATAACCCTCATGATGATTTTTTTTTTAAATTGAGTCATTTCAACTTGTAATTGCATCAAAATTTGTGATTGCCTTTAATGTTGTGATCAGGACAGAGTAATTTCTAAAATATGAATTTGACTAGTGATTCTGAATGTTTTGTGCACAATAAGGGGAGAGTTTTGACCTGTGCAAATGTCTTTTGACTTTGATTTTGTGGACATTTTTAATGATCCATTGATTTATTGTTAAAATATAAAATGAAACAGCTTTTTAAAAAATAATAAAATAGTTGCTGTTGAAAGAGCCTTTTATTTAGAAGCAGGTGATGTTTTGCTGGATTCTCGGGACCAGATGAAGGTCTCTTCTGCAGCTTTGAACTCTGGTGGTGTTGCTGAAGACACTTTTCTCCTATTTTGAAGAGCAGAGATGTTTTCTTCCAACTGGACTTCATGATGTTCAGCTCATCAATGGAAGTTTTTGAAGTACATCTGTATTTAGGTTGTCTGCACAGCAAATGTTCCTGATTGGGAAAAATAAAAAATAAAATATTTCTTAAACGGAAAAAAAACTACGGAAAAACCACCTGAACAAAATGAAGTTATTTAAAGTTAAGCTTTTATGCTCTCCAAAAAAAGCTGTAGCTTTATTTGGTAAAAAACAAACAAACAAAAAAAACTGAACCATTTACAAATTAAAGTGTTCACTCAGATCAACTGTGCTAAAAAGCTAAGCTAATGTTAGCTGATCATTAAACCTTCACAGCAGTGCAGTAAACCTCACATTTTATTTTTATATTATTCTCACCTCAATAAAGCTGCAGAACAAAACTCCATTGGTCAAACTGGGACTTTGCATATATCCAAAAAGTGGGAGATTTTGGACTGAGTGGGTTTGCTCCATCACCCTGGCTGCCTGCCTCGCTCTACCCAGGGATGATGCCTGAAGGCCGGCTTCTCCGTGCAGGTCAGCCCGCTGTCGTGATGTCACTCCAAAAAGTAGCTGAAATAAAGCTTCTCCCAACAGGGTAATGGGAGAATCGTACTGCTGTTTTTTTAAAGCTTTTTTGTGGTTCTACATATGCAAATGCAAGATGGCAATCGCGCTTCAACTTTTTTTCGGGTTGTGAAAACACCCAGAGCGTGATGTGGCTGCAATCTCTACCCCCTTTGCCGATTCTGAAGCGAAGCATCTGACGTCACGATGCGTTGGGAAGCTTTGATGCATCGGGCTGGCGCTTCCAGTGTGAAAAGCCCATTAATGTTAATATGTGCAAATCTGAGCCCCCTCTTCAGTAATCCATGTTGTAATGTGATTGTATCAGTTATATAAAAATAACAAATGCCTTTTATAAGACATCATAACCTTGAAGATCTGAGATTACTCTGACATGCTGGACTGTTGGACCAAAATGTAAGTCCCTTTTCTGTTGTTTATAAATTAATAAAATAGCAAAAGACAAGGATCTATTTTTGGCATTATAGAAAACAAATAATGAATGTTTTTTCATTATTTCAATGGAACAAATATTTCATTTGGTGAAAAATGGAATGTACCATTCAACTCTGCTTTGCCTTGTTGAATGGAACATTCCATCTTCCACCTCAAGAAATATTCTTACCATTGAACTCAAACATTCAGTATTTGTATGACCTCATATCTTTTTTCTATATTCTTTAAAAGGATAAAAAACAGCTGTGCTTTCCTATCTGTTACATTATTCTCCATTGTGGTGGATGTAAGATTCATTGTCCCACTGTGGGGGGGGGAGATCGTGGCGGTCACCAGTTGTTTCACTTCCCATCAGAGATGCAGGTCACTTCCTGTTTATCCAAATGTCACATTCTCTTTTCCCCAGTGATTCACAAATACAGAAAAACACACACTCATTCACATGTCTTGCCCATATCAACAGTCAAATTGTCTTCACAACTGGAAAGCAAGATCGCTGACCACAAATGATACACACACACACTTGGACTTGGACTGATTCTGTTATTTATTTTATGTTACAGCCTTATTCTAAAATTGAGTGAAATTTTTTTCCATCAAAATTATACTCACAACACCTCATAATGACAACATGATGACAATATGAAAAAAAGGTTTTTGGAAAATTTAGCACATTTATTTAAAAAAAAAAACCCCAAAAAAAACAAAACTAAGAACTCACATGAAAATTCAGTAAGATATATCTTTAATTATACATTCCAAATCTAAGGTGGAACTCTGAGTGTATGCTAAGGTATTCCTAAATATTAAAAAAAGAGAGAGAAAAAAGAGGAAGAAAGAAGGAGGGACAGAGCCACCTTGGTGACTGGTCTTGAGAACCAGGGATGGTAGGTTGAAAAGCTTTTTTATCCCATGGGAACTCTCCCTACTCACCCAAGTGACTCAAGAATATGTACAGCAAATACATAAGTGTCATTTACACAAACTGGGCAGTAAACAACATATACAAGAAATATCATAACTACATAATATTATAGGAGTTAGTACCTGAAACCTAAATGTTCCTACAGAAAAAGATTGAAATACGAGGTCTATTAGAAAAGAAACCGACCGTTTTATTTAAAAAAAAAAACTATATGGATTTGATTCATATGTTTTTACGTCAGCCAAGCTTGAACCTTCGTGCACATGCGTGAGTTTTTCCACACCTGTCGGTGACGTCATTCGCCTGTGAGCACGCCTTGTGGGAGGAGTGGTCCAGCCCCCTTGTCGGAATTCCTTTGTCTGAAGTTGCTGAGAGACTGGCGCTGTGCTTCATCAAAATTTTTTCCAAAACTGTGAGGCACATCCGAGTGGACACCATTCGACAAATTAAGCTGGTTTTCTGTGAAAATTTTAACGGCTGATGAGAGATTTTGGATTGTTTCTATCGCTGTTAGGACTTCCCACGGAGCGGGACGTCGCGCAGCGCTCCAAGACGACGTCGTCATCCTGTTTCAAGCTGAAAACCTCCAAATTTAAGCCTCTGTTGACCCAGGATGTCGTGAGAGAACAGAGAACTTTCAGAAGAGGTCGGAATCAGCAGTTTATCCGGACATTCCACTGTTAAAGGAGATTTTTTTAATGAAAGACGTGCGGACGGATTGGCGTGTCAGCTCACAGCCGGCGCAGCGCGCCCGCCACAGGAAAAACACCTCCGTGTTGATAACCATTTGTAAAATCCAGGCGGCTTTTGGTGGCTTTCAGTTGAGTGAGTATCTGAGAAATTGTTTAACAGCAGGGCATGTTCCAACTTGTCTGTAAGGCTTCCAACGGAGGTGTTTACAATAATAGTAGTGTGGCATTCAGTCAGAGAGTTCATCAATTTTGTGGAACAAACAGGTGTGAATCAGGTGTCCCCTATTTAAGGACGAAGCCAGCACCTGTTGAACATGCTTTGCTCTTTGAAAGCCTGAGGAAAATGGGACATTCAAGACGTTCAGAAGAACAGCGTAGTTTGATTAAAAAGTTGATTGGAGAGGGGAAAACTTATACGCAGGTGCAAAAAATTATAGGCTGTTAATCTACAATGATCTCCAAAGCTTTAAAATGGACAAAAAAAAAAAAACAAAAAAAAAAAACAGATGCGTGGAAGAAAACAGAAAACAACCATCAAAATGGATAGAAGAATAACCAGAATGGCAAAGGCTCACCCATTGATCAGCTCCAGGATGATCAAAGACAGTCTGGAGTTACCTGTAAGTGCTGTGACAGTTAGAAGACGCCTGTGTGAAGCTAATTTATTTGCAAGAATCCCCCGCAACATCCCTCTATTAAATAAAAGGCATGTGCAGAAGAGGTTACAATTTGCCAAAGAACACATCAACTGGCCTAAAGAGAAATAGAGGAATATTTTGTGGACTGATGAGAGTGAAATTGTTCTTTTTGGGTCCAAGGGCCACAGGCAGTTTGTGAGATGACCCCCAAACTCTGAATTCAAGCTACAGTTCACAGTAAAGACAGTGAAGCATGGTGGTGCAAGCATCATGATATGGGCATGTTTCTCCTACTATGGTGTTGGGCCTATATATCGCATACCAGGTATCATGGATCAGTGTGGATATGTCAGAATACTTGAAGAGGTCATGTTGCCTCATGCTGAAGAGGACATGCCCTTGAAATGGGTGTTTCAACAAGACAATGACCCCAACCACACTAGTAAATGAGCAAAATCTTGGTTCCAAACCAACAAAATGAATGCCTCGCAGATGTGAAGAAATCATGAAAAACTGTGATTATACCACTAAATACTAGTTTAGTGATTCACAGGATTGCTAAAAAAGCAGTTTGAACATAATAGGTTTGAGTTTGTAGCATCAACAGCAGATGCTACTATTATTGTGAACACCTCCTTTTCTACTTTTTTTTTTTTTACTAATAGCCCAATTTCATAGCCTTAAGACTGTGCATATCATGAATGCTTGGTCTTGCTGGATTTGTGAGTATCTACTGAGTCTACTGGTACCTTGTTTCCCATGTAACAATAAGAAATATACTCAGAACCTGGATTAATCTTTTTAGTCACATAGCACTACTATTATTCTGAACACTACTGTATGTAGACAGGTGTGTGCCTTTCCAAATCATGTCCAATCAACTGAATTTACCCCAGGTAATGATAAATTGTAAATGGACTGCATATATATAGTGCTTTTCCATCTGCATCAGAAGCTCAAAGTGCTTTACAGTTATGCCTCACATTCACCCATTCACACACTGATTTCAGGATGGTGCCATGCAGGGTGCTCACAACCCACCAGGAGCAACTAGGGGATAAAAGGACCTTGCCGATTTTCCAATGTGACTGGAATTTGAACCAAGGATCCTCTGGTCTCAGGGTCAAAACTTAATAATTAGACCATCACCTCCCCAAGTGGACTCCAATTAAGCTGTAGAAACATCTCAAGGATAATCAGTGGAAACAGACAATTTTGAGCTTCATGGGAAAGACTGTGAATACTTAGTTAGACTTAGATATCTTGTTTTTTTTATTTTTAAAAAATTTGCAAAAATCTAAAAAAAAAATCATGTTGTCATTATGGGGTATTGTGTGTAGACTGTTGAGGAAAATAATGAATTTCATCCATTTTGGAATATGGCTGTAACATAACAAAATGCGGAAAAAGTTAAGCACTGTGAATACTTTCTGGATACTATATATATATATATATATATGTCAGGATGTGAGTTTGCTCGGTTTTGTCTTTATATGTTTTGGTTGCTCTCCGGTTTATCTGTTCCTCTGTGTGATCATTTCCTGTATTGGTTTCTCTGTCTCTCGTGGTGGTGGGTGTGTCTCTGCTCTCCCGACCACGCCCTTGTTTTGGGCTCCTCCTCGCGCACCTGCTGTCAATCTGCTGCTAATCACTGGGATGTATTTATACTGCTCATTTTGCTCTGTTTCTTCGCCATATTGATGCGCCCTGTGACTTCTTTCCAGCTCTCATTCCTGTGTTCTCTTGTACTTCCAGCCTCATCGTGTTCTCGACTACCAGCCTGTTTAATCTGACCGTGTCTTAGCCTGATGTTTTTACTTTTGCTGTGTATCTTGGACTGCCTTCCTGTGTACCGACCCTTGCTATTATCTCCAGTAAAGTCTTCTAACCAGAGCTGCCAAAGTGAGATCCTGTCAGATCGATCCTTTCAGATCAATCTGGCCAACAATGGACGCAGCAGGCTCAGATGCTTATCAGTTGGCGGTACGTCACCACAGCAAGCAGCTGGCGCAGCAGGAGGACCAGCTTGCTGCGCTCAGCTCCGGGCTTGGCGAACTCGACAAACACCAGGATGCTTTCATGTCTTCAATCAATGAGCAAATGAGTCAGTTACTGTCACGTCTCAGCCCTCAGGCTTTGTCGGATGCAGCCACCGGTGGCTCCAGCCCACCTCCACCGGTGCAGACAGCCACTTCACTGGCTTCTGTGTCAGCGCCAGTGGTGTGTAACCAGCTGTCGCAACCTGAACGCTTCTCAGGCCAGACCGGAGACGTCAGACCATTAATCACGCAGTGCGAACTCCACTTTGAACTGATGTCCACAATGTTTCCGAACGACAGAGTAAAGATTGCTTATATGATCACTCACCTGACCGGTCATGCGACAGTCTGGGCCACCACTGAGTGGGGTCACCAGTCACCAGCCTGTGCTTCTCTCACTGCATTTACCACCGCACTAGAGCATGTTTTCCAGCACATGGCTCCAGGGCACGAGGCAGTGCGCTCTCCCATGTTGCTGAAGCAGGGAAGCCGCTGGGTCGCTGATTACACAATCGACTTCCGTATCCTTGTAGCCAAAAGTGAATGGAACCCGGCGGCACTGCTTGATGTCTTCTATCAGGGACTGTCCTCCGATATCCAAGATCAGCTCGTTGTGGTCGATTTGCTAGACGACTTGGACAGCCTGATCGCACTTGCCATCCGAACAGACTACCGCCTGCAGGACCGACCACGACGAGGGAGTTGCTTTCTGGAGCTGCGAACCGACACTCCACCAAGCCGACCTTCCTCCTCCCACGCTCGGCTCGACCCTCCTCCTCACAGCTCAGAGGAACCAATGCAGTTGGGACGCACACATCTCTCTCCGGCGGCGCGACAGCCACCGTGAGGGTGGACTCTGTTACTTCTGTGGACAGTCAGGGCAGTTGATATCCAATTGTCAAGCCAGGGGTGCCACCATGCAGTCAAGATCAGAGGTGCGGGTGAGTCTTAATTCCATTTCTTCGGTTTCATCTCAAAACATTGTCCCAGCCAAATTAATCTCTGACCACTCCACCATAGCCATATCAGCATTTGTTGATTCTGGTTCTGATGCCAATTTGATTTTGTCCTCTCTTGCCAGGTTCCTTCACCTTAAGCTGTATAAGATCTCTCATCCTCTGGTGATACGTGCAGTAGATGGGCATGTTTTGGGCCATATCACACACCGTACTCAGCCGGATAAAATGCTAATTTCCCACATACACTCAGAATCCATCAGTTTTCATGTACTGGATCAGATGACTCACCCGATCATTCTGGGGCACCCCTGGTTACAACATCATGGGCCCAATTTTGATTGGGTAAAATGTGAGATTGTTTCATGGAGCCTGGCATGTAATAATGTATGCCTGAATAATTCCGTCTGTACTCCTCAGGGTTCCGATCTGGATCTCACTGGAGTTCCAGAATGCTACCATGACTTAGCAGCCGTTTTCAGTAAGACCAGAGCTAAATCATTACCACCCCATTGTGATTATGATTGCGCAATAGAGCTCCTCCCCGGGACATCTCCACCATGGGGAAAGCTCTTTTCTCTTTCAGCTCCCAAACGTCACGCAATGAATGAATATATTCAGGAGTCTTTGGCTGCGGGGTTGATTTGCCCTTCTTCTTCACCCGCCGGGGCGGGTTTCTTTTTCATAGAAAAGAAGGATAAGACGCTCCGTCCCTGTATAGACTACCGGGATTTAAATGACATCACAATGAAGAACCGTTACCCACTCCCGTTAATCTCATCTGCGTTTGAGTTGTTAGAAGGGGCCACGATTTTTACCAAGCTTGTCGTACGAAACGCGTACCACTTAGTCAGAATAAGACAAGGAGACAAATGGAAAACGGCTTTCAACACCCCCTCCGTGCACTATGAATACTTAGGTATGCCATTTAGACTCACTAATGCGCCTGCTGTATTTCAGAATCTCGTCACTGATGTACTTCGGGAATTCCTTAATAAATCTGTCTTTGTTTATTTAGATGACATCCTAATATTTTCCTGCGACCCAGTTACACACACATCAAGTCCATCAGGTATTACAGACCTTGCAAAATGGGCTGTTTGTAAAGGTGGAAAAGTGTGAATTCCACAGATTTATGATCTCTTTTTTAGGTTTTGTAATTTCTGCTGGTGAAATCAAGATGGACCCTGCTAAGGTGACGGCGGTTCGGGAGTGGGTAGTTCCCTCATCCCGCAAAGAGGTTCAATGATTCTTAGGGTTCGCCAACTTCTACCGCACGTTCATCCGTGGTTTTAGTACTGTTGCAGCTCCGCTTTATGCAGCAACCTTCCTCCATCTGTTCGTCTGGACGCCGGAGTGTGACGAGGCGTTACGAGTCCTAAAGAATCACTTCACCACGGCCCCTGTGCTGCTCCTCCCTGTTCCCGCTCGGCAGTTTGTGGTCGAAGTCGATGCCTCCAATGTGGGTGTGGGGGCAGTCTTGTCTCAGAAGAATCCTACTGACAACAGGTTGCATCTGTGCGCCTTTTTGTCTAAAAAGCTGTCCCTGGCCGAACGAAATTATGGTATTGTCGACCGCGAACTGTTAGCGGTCAAAGTGGCTTTGGAGGAGTGGCAGCACTGGTTGGAGGGGGCACAAAAGCCGTTCATAGTCTACACCTACCATAAAAATCTTGAATATCTCCGCACCGCCAAGCGTCTTAACTCCCGACAGGCCCATTGGGCAATATTTTTCAGTCGATTCAACTTCATCTTGTCCTACCGTCCGGGTACTAAGAGCGGTAAACCCGACGCTTTATCCCGACTAGAGGACCCGGGGAATACACCTGTAGAGCCGGAAGCTATCTTACCTCCTTCCTGTTTTGTAGCCACCCTAACTTGGGACATAGAGAACCGCATCAAATCAGCTGTGGGAGATGCGCCCACTCCCGCTGGCTGTCCGCAGGGGAAGCTTTTTGTTCCTCCGGCCCTCCAGGGCAAAACCATTCGTTGGTGTCACGACACCCGCATGTTATGTCATCCAGGAGTAAGAAAGACCGTATACAATGTGCAGCAGAGGTTTTGGTGGCCTGGACTAGTCAATGACGTGTCAGATTATGTGGCCACTTGTCAGTCATGTGCGATGCACAAATCGACCAACCACCTGCTCGCAGGCGCTACTCAGCTGTTACCGATTGCAATTCGTCCTTGGACTCACATAGCTATGGATTTTGTGACTGGTTTCCCACCTTCTAAGGGGCATATGGTTGTCCTGACCATCGTCGATCGTTTCTCAAAAATGTTTCATTTTATACCCCTAAGCAAACTACCGTCGGCTAAGGAAACTGCAGTGGTCATGTTAAATCACATCTTCAGATTACACGGGTTACCTCAGGACATTGTGTCAGACCGGGGTCCACAGTTCGTGTCGAGTTTTGCCGTCTCCTCGAGGTCACATCCAGTTTAACCTCCGGCTACCATCCTCAGGCCAATGGGCAGGCAGAGTGGTTGAATCAGGAGTTGGAGAAGGGGTAACGGTTGCTGGCATCACGTAATCCCTCCTCGTGGTCAGATCAACTCTCATGGGTTGAACTTGTGCATAGCAGCTTGCCCTCCTCTTCTACTGGTTACTCTCCGTTTCATGTGTTTTTTGGTCATCAGCCCGCACTCTTCTCCTCAATTGATCTTAACTCCCCAGTCCCTTCAGTGCTTAGTCTTATCCTCCCTTGTCGTCGAACCTGGGAGCGGGCACATAAGATTCTGCTACGTTCCACAGCGTCCTACAAGGCCAACTCTGACCGCAAGAGGTCTATAGCCCCACCTTATGTCACGGTCAGAAAGTGTGGCTCTCGACTCGCCACCTTTCCCTCAGGGGCGTGCCCAGGAAGTTGGCTCCCAGGTGTGTCGGTCCATTCCCAGTCTCCAAGGTCATTAATCCGGTCTCGGTTCGTCTTCGTCTCCCCCGGTCCATGTGTATCCATCCCACCTTTCATTTCAGTTGTGTCAAACCTGTTCGGTTGAGTGCTTTGTGCCCCCCTGCCATTCCCTCCACGCCCGCCCGGTGTGTGGATGGTGGTCCTGTTTTTTCTGTGCGCTGGCTCCTGGCTTCTCACCGTTGCGGGTGCGGTTTTCAGTATTTGGTTGATCGGGTGGGGTATGGGCCTGAGGAGCGTTCTTGGATTCCCTCCCGCTTTATCTTGGATCCCGGTCTTATTTGCGCTTTTCATGCTGCTCACCCTGCCTCACCTGGGCCGCCAGGGGTCGGCCGTGGCGGGGTACTGTCAGGATGTGTGTTTGCTTGGTTTTGTCTTTATATGTTTTGGTTGCTCTCCGGTTTATCTGTTCCTCTGTGTGATCTTTTCCTGTATTGGTTTCTCTGTCTCTCATGGTGGTGGGTGTGTCTATGCTGTCCTGACCACGGCCTTGTTTTGGGCTCCTCCTCGCGCACCTGCTGTCAATCTGCTGCTAATCACTGGGATGTATTTATACTGCTCATTTTGCTCTGTTTCTTCACCAGATTGATGCGCCCTGTGCCTTCTTTCTAGCTCTCATTCCTGTGTTCTCTTGTACTTCCAGCCTCATTGTGTTCTCGACCTCCAGCCTGTTTAATCCAACCGTGTCTTAGCCTGATGTTTTTTGTACTTTTGCTGTGTATCTTGGACTGCCTTCCTGTGTACCAACCCTTGCTATTATCTCCACTAAAGTCTAACCAGAGCTGCCAGAGTGAGCCTTGCATTTGTGTCCAATCCTTACATCCTGTCTATATATATATATATATATATATATATATATATATATATATATATATATATATATATATATATATATATATATATATATATATAAAATTACCTCAAAATTATTAGGGGCACTACCTATATTAGCATAGGAACCTTAATCATTAGTCATTAATCAGTCTCAAATCTAAAAGTCAGAATTTCTACGATACAATTGATCAACACTGTTTCCACCTGAACACAATAAAACCACTGCAGGGATATTTACATACATTTATTTACAAATATACAAGCGATGAATATTTGACATTTTGAGGATATGAACAATGATTAAATAGTTATATTACAGACACAGTTTTTTTTACTCATGAGGCATTGAAAGTTAAAGCAGTGAAAGAAGTTTAAGGAATTAAGTGAATAAATGTAATTTGTATTTAGTGATGAATTTTGGGTTGCCTATTATTATTAAGAAAAATTATCAAACAAATCTCTATGAAGCCACCTTATACCACTTTTAAGTGGTACAAGGTTTCTTCAAAGCCCTGCTGAACCTTTTATGGGTCAGTTAGTTGGTCCTTTGAAGATGATAATGATCCGATCAGCTTTGGTCATTGATTGGCCAATTTCAGCCTGACCTTGCCTGGTTCTGGGTTTGAACTGCTGGTTTTCTTCAGTGATACCAGACATGGTTTCAGCTTGGTTAAGATAATAGGATTAATAAATGGAATGGTTTTGACCGTGTTGAATGTTTAATGTCCAAAGTAAAGGTCAAACAATATCAACATCCATCTGTGGCGTATGACATGTTACCCTGTAACATGCAAACTAATCATGACACAAGGTCCAAACTATTCCTTTTTACAACCCTATTTACTCAACCAATACTTTGCATAACTTTTTACCAAAACTGGAGCAACTTTAACTTTGGCTCCCTGTACAAACTGAACTTGACCTTTGTCACCATTTTTGCTGTTTTTACCCCATAACTTCATAACATTCAATCAAAGAAATCTTCACGATCAGACGCATAATGTGGTATACTTTTCAATATGATTGGAGCTGTTGGAGCAGTATGTCTCATGGCTAATTTACTACTTTGCTAACTTCATATAATGCTAATAATGATAATATAATAAACAACTAATAACATATCTCCTTACACAGATAAACACAGTAACAAAAATAGCTTTATGTTGTATGCCATGATACATGCTGTCCTGCTTATCACGCTACACAGACAGAACACAGTTGTACCTGTATACATCCTGTTTAATACAACGCATCCACTCACCGCAGATTGGTCAGAATGCAACATCTTTTAACCATAAACACATGATCACTGATTCATATTGAGGGGAAACGGCCTCCCATCTGGGGGCTGGAGTGTAGGGTGTAGAGAGGGGCAAAATGTGTGTGGTCAGCTTGCAGACTGATATCGACATTAAATGTTGAGTGTAGGCATATGTATAATACATCTAAAATTTAAGTCTGTTATCTGTGATTTTTGAAGTCGCTCCCGTTGTCCCAGTAAAAATTGGAAAACATACCCCAACAGAGCATTTGTAAATTTGTAATTCTTCACTGACCCCTACGTGGCTACCTATTTAAAAATCAAGTGGACAGTCTGCTTTTTCGAAAGATTGTTTAAGGAATATTTGTGCCAAATTTTGTGCTTTTATCACCATTTGAAAGATTGTTTGTTATCTGCTGCACTATAAAGTGATTTTTTGAAGATGTGTTGGAGAGAAAAGGTGCCCAAGTGCTCTATCTGAGGAAGCTGCTGCTCCCATAAGTGATCTTCTTGCACACTTAGAAAATGTGCATACAGATCGTCAACTCACTCTCAAAGTGAAAGAGAGATGATTAGTGTAATTTATTATGTCCAAAACACACCCATGTTTAATTTAGTGATTAAGTGCGCCCTTACATCACATACAGAATATGCCTAAAGTTGGATGTAAATGCACTTGAACTACTCAGTTTCAACAATTTGTCACTCTTTAGGCAGACTGCTTCCACAAAACTAAATTATGAAAGTATTAATAGCATGATATAAATATTAATAGTAACATAAGGTACAGTGAGTGCTGCAGACAATTTATCCAAACTTTAACCTGAAGGTTGCAGAGGTCATCTATCAAATGCTCCACTGCAAACGTCAGCTCTATTTTATCCTCGCACCCACGCATCTACCATGTCAATTATTTAACTGTGTGACTGTGAAAAGCAGAGAGCTCAAGATTGAGGGACATGTACGAAAAGAGTGAGTGATGAATGAAAAATGTTTGACATACAGTCAGTTGTTACGTTGTTGTTTTTTTCTTTCAATAATCTCACTGTGGCTTGTTAAAGGACAATCGATGCAGAAAATCAGGACTTCACCATAGTGCAAGCACCTGGAGAGCAAAAATATGATGGCTGTCATCAACCCAGTGTATCCCATCAGAGGAAGTGCTGAATCCATGATGAATAAATGTTATTACATATGCATGGGGGATGTTAATATTAATGGCACATTGCTGTCACCATTTAATATTCAGAAGGAGAAAGACCGAGAGTGGAGGGTGAGAGAGGTCAAGAACTCTGTATAATTAAATTCAATACAAACCCAAGTCCACACAACACTTTCTGCCACAAATGTTGGGAGGCATTTTAGGAAGACTAAGTTACTACTGCACTTATTTTTGGACACTTGGATAGTCTGTTTTCATCAACACAGCCATGCATTGCTATTTACATGCATTATTACTATTAAGGATGTCCTGATCAATTTATTTTTTTGGTCACAACAAGGTGCTCCCCGACCCGGTCCTGGATGAACAGTTGAAGATGACATGAAAATTCAGTAAGGTATATCTTATATATTATATTCCAATTCTAAGGTGGAACTATGCCAGTATACAAAGGTATATCTAAATATCTAAAAAGATAGAGTAAAATAGGAGAGTAGAAAAGAGTAGATTAGAGCCACTTAGGTGCCTGGTCCTGAGAACCAGGGATGGTAGGTTAAAAAGCTTTTTTATCCCATGGAAACTCTCCCTACCCACCCAAGCAGCTCAAGAAAAAGGTATATATAATATAATAAATAATAAGACATAAGAAGGATAAGACATCACAGGAGAAGATTGTAGTATAGGTAGTTAGTATATCAAATACAGTTAGTAGGCTAAGCTAGAAGAAGCAGAAGGAATGAATGTGTGAGTGTACTGGTATCTATCTAAAGTAACTCTGTTAGCATACTATAGTAAAATAAAATGTATAATCATTATGCTATAAAATGGAAACCTAAGATCTTAGGTACTATATGTTGATATCTTTAGAGGAACACATAAATTGATGAATCATTAAAAATCTACACCATGTAAAATAGAATTGTAAATGGTGAAAATAAGCTAGTTATAGTAGAAGAGCTAAATTAGCTGTGAATAAGCCAACTGTACCCAGCAAGCTAACACGATACACAAAAACGGTAATTAGTGTATAAAGTATAATAGCGTAGTTAAACCTACAGTAATGGTATTAACAAATACATATAAAATAAATGTGGATTAATGTGGGTTATCAAACACAAAAGAACCAACTATTTTGTAAGCTACGATGAACGTTTCTAAGGCCGGCTAGATAAGCTAATGTTAGCTGTTAGGTATAACTAATTGTACCCCACTCCTCCAATGTTTACTTAAATATAATAATATTAAAAAGGGGGGAGCAAGAAAAAGTAAAGCATGTAGAAATGTATATGGAGACATAAGTACATATATTTGCAGAAAAGAGAAAAACGGCAGACGTTTTAATCACCAAACCTGCAGCTGCCAGCGTTACACATCTTGCTTTTTCTTCTTCTTCTGCTCATATTACTAACACAGTATTCAGTAGCTTTGCCCTCACGTGGGAACACATGTAATTACAGCTGATCATCCCAGTAACCACTTAAAGCGTTTAACATTAAACTGGCATATATATATATATATATATATATATATATATATATATATATATATATATATATATATATATATATATATATATATATATATATATATATAAGGTGAATGAGGGTGAGGCAGCTTATTAGATAATTAATAGCTAATAGGCTAAGATGTAATTGTAGCAGTATAACTATCTAAACAAAGGCTCAGATATAATATATTATTGGTTTTATCTAAGGTTTACCATATTTGTTAGGTTATGGTTAGCTAATCGAGGTAGAAGAAATTCCATCTTCTACATGTTTTTTAATGGGAACCCCAAACTTAGATATTATTTCTTGATGTCTATTAAAAAATCTTTTGAAGTGAAGAACCAATTTGTTATACAGAAACCCTTGTTTAACTAATCTACTAGTACGTTTATAGTGTCTAGTGGAAAAAACTTTGGTAATTATCACAGATGCGACCAATTCTGACTACTTGAGAGGTGTAACCACCATATGTAGGTTTACTTGGTATGTTAAGACAAGATAAGATAAGATGTTAAGATTCGGAAGATTCAGACGGCTTTCGGTGGCTTTTCAGTCGTGTGACTATCCAAGAAATTGTGGAAGAGGTGGGCATGTCACAACATGTGAGGCTTCAACACAGAGTTGCTTTTGCTCCACCATCAGCTTCGTGCCAAAGCCATCGGCATGAATTTTGCTGCAACTCTTTTGTCACAGTGGAATGTGCCGAAAAAGTGCTGATGTCCACCTCTTCCGCAATTTCTCGGATAGTCACACGACAGTCTTGCATCACCACAGCGTTCACTTTGGAAATGATCTGGTCATTTCAGCATGTTGATGGTCACCTGGAGCGTGGCTCGCTCTCCACCGTTGTGTGGACATTTTTAAACCGGTTGTACCACTCCTTAATCTGTGTGATGCCCATAGGATCGTCACCGAAAGCCGTCTGAATAATCCGAATGGTTTCCACCTGGCTGTCGCCCAGTTTCTGGCAAAATTTGATGCAGTCGCACTGCTCCAGTCGTTCCGCCATTTTCCTTGCAAAGAAAATCCGATGAGAGACTACACCCATCCTCACACAAAGGCTGCTTACAATCAAATGACGCAATCAACAGGCGTGAAAAAATTCACGCATGCGCACGAAGGTTCAAGGTTGGCTCATGCAAGCACACGTGATTCAAATCCATCAGGTTTTTGCAAAAAATAAAAAGGTCGGATAGTTTTCTAACAGACCTCGTATTTGTCTGTCTGATGCTTGATTCTGCTTTTTTCTTTTCTCTCTGTTTGAGGTGTGGCTCCATCCAGAGATGGGTGTGGTATCTGTTCCAGAAACCATCCTGTGTACCGGCAACATTTGCTGTATGTTCATTTTGTGAATTGTTTTGTAATTTGTATCTGTAGCATGGCCCAAGCAGAGGGTCACCCCTTTGAGTCTGGTCTGCTTGAGGTTTCTTTCCTCAGAGGGAGTTTTTCCTTACCACTGTTTCTCTGGGGGTTGGTAAGTTTAGACCTTACTTGTATGAAACCCCTTGCGGCAACCTTGTTGTGATTTGGTGCTATATAAATGAAAATAAATTGAAATTGAAATCAATTTCACTTTGTGCAGCTTTGTAGTTGTATCATAGACTGCAGACTGGACAAACCCTGTGTGATGTCACCCATAGGTTTTCTATTGAGACCCAGAACAACAGATATGAAGCTCATATCTGGGCATCACCATGTTGGCACCAGTTGCTGCACGTATTCTGCCTATGTGACAACAAACCCAAAAAGGGAGTGAGGGGTGGAGCATGGGTCACTCTGTGTGTAATAATACAACCCCAGTTCCAAAGAAGTTGGGACATTGTGTGAAATGTGAAATGTAAATAAAAACAGAATACAATGATTTTCAAATCCTCTTTGACCTATATTCAATTGAATACACCACCAAGACAAGATATTTAATGTTCAAACTGATAAACTTGATTGTTTTTGTGCAAATATTTGCTTATTTTGAAATGGATGCTTGCAACACATTTCAAAAAACTTAGGACAGTGATATGTTTACTGTTATGTTTGGACGCGAGTTAGAGGAGCGAACCAGCGTCTGACAAGGACCCAGCGCTAAATAAACAGAGAGCGGTTCCAAAGAACATAACAGATTTATTTCAAGTGCAAATATATACATTAACGGCCTGGTTGGGTGGAGGACGGCACGCTCTTCCCAGCGCCCAAGGGGATTGGAGCCCGAATGCTCTGGACCCAGGAATTCCCGCCGGCACCCCCCAGGTGGTTAATGAGTCAGACAGCACCTGTTAAGGATGAGAGGTGAGGTAAGTCCACACTGTTCACACAAATACTGTTTAGGGTTCACACCATCAGCAAACACATTCAGGTTCTAATTCAGACTCAAATTACAGAAACAGCTCTCACAGCCCGTGGAGGACTATCAATCCGCACGCCACAGCTGTGAAGAGCGAATTTACACAATTATAAAAGTAGCTGAAATATTGCTGTGTGCAAGACGCCAAATTACTACTGTTAATTACTCAAAGTCATTTAAAGCTTTAGTTACCTCTGAAGTGTGCTGATGGAGCAAGTCCCTCACCCATCTCCTTAACAGGCACGGTGCGTCAAACCTGGAGCGATCCTCGGTGTCACAGTGTTAGACAAACAACCGTCTCACAGCGGCAACAAGGTTGAGTCCCCAGCACCTTACACAGAGCAGTCATGGCTTAAATGTAGTACATCATTAGGATATCTACTTCAGCTGGAAGTCCTTTGGAACTGCACGTGAACTGCTGATCAGGATATCCACTTCAGCTGATAGTCCTTTAGCTCTGCACGTGAACTGCTCATCAGGTGCATCCTCTTGAGCTGGTAGTCCTTTAGATCTGCATGCTCATCAGGTGCATGGGGTTGGCGTGATGACAGTGGAGGGTGAGAGACGCTTCATCCATCATCACAGCTTCAGACACGCCCCCCACAAACCACCTGGAGTGCACACAAAAAGCATCGTGGCCAGCCAAACCCCCCCCCAACACATAACATTTACCACTGTGTTACATCACCTTTCCTTCTAACAACACTCAATAAGCGTTTGAGAACTGGGAAATGGTTTGTAGGTGGAATTCTTTCCCAGTCTTGCTTGATGTACGACTTCAGTTATTCAACAGTCTGGGGTCTCTGTTGTTGTATTTTGCACTTCATAATGTGCCACACATTTTCAGTGGGCGACAGGTCTGGACTGCAGGCAGGCCACTCTAGTACCTGCACTCTTTTACTACGTAGCCAAGCTGTTATAACATGTGCATAATGTGGCTTGGCATTGTCTTGCTGAAGGCGGCTGCGTTTCTGGATGTTTTTGATGTATAGCTTTTGCTTTGCATGGTAGAGTTTTAATTTGCACTTGTAGATGTAGTGACGAACTGTGTTAACTGACAACAGTTTTCTGAAGTGTTCCTGAGCCCATGCTGTAAGATCCTTTACTCAATGATGTTGGTTTTTAATGCAGTGCCGCCTAAGCGATCGAAGGTCACGGGCATTCAATGTTGGTTTTCGGCCTTGCCGCTTATGTGTAGAAAGTTCTCAAGATTCTCTGAATCTTCTGATTATATTATGGACTGTAGATGATGGAATCCCTAAATTCCTTACAATTGAACATTGTTCTTAAACTGTTGGACTATTTTTTCATGCAGTTGTTCATAACGTGGTGATTCTCACCCTGCCTTTGCTTGTGAATGGCTGAGCCTTTTGGTGATGCTCCTTTTATACCCAATCATGACACTCACATGTTTCCAATTAGGTGTTCTTTGAGCAATCATCAACTTTCCCAGGCTTTTGTTGCCCCGTCCCAACTTTTTTGAAACATGTTGCAGGCATCCATTTCAAAATGAGCAAATATTTATATCTTGTCTTTGTGGTGTATTCAGGTAAATATAGGTATCAGGTCTGGGTGATGGTTCAGGCAGGACACAAATGCAGGACTCAGACAACTGGCTCTGTATGTAAAAACAGTTTACTGAAACAGTAAACGGGGTCCGTTACACAGTTAAGGCAGTCCAACAGGAATAACAAAACTAGGAACATCAGGCAAAGGTGTGGTCGAGGATACAGGCAAGTGGTCAAAAAACACATGAAGCAGGCAGAACGAGATAACAAGATACATAGCTGGAGAGAAGGCACTAGGTGCATCAATCTGGCGAGGGAGTAAAGCAAAATTAGTAGCGTAAATACACCCAGGTGATGAGGTGCAGATTGAGAGCAGATGTGCATGGAATACACCAGAATGAGGGTGTGGCCAGAGAGAGGGAAACACAAAGCGAGGTGGCCACAGCTAGAAGACCAGCTGTTCAGTTCAGACACAGAAGATGAAGACTTCGATGGATTTGTGACAGAACCATAATAAAAAATAATGTGAGTACCATATTGTTAAATACCGGTAGTTCAGAGTTGTTAAAAAGTTCAAATAAACTCACAGTTTTGCTTCCGTGACCTTTTTTTTTTTTTTTTTGTAGACTATATGTTTTAGCGTGCACCTTTTGTAAGGGTTAAGTACCCGCTAATTGAGGCCGCGCCTTATAATCCGGTGCGCCTTTTGTAAGGGTTAAGTACCCGCTAATTGAGGGCGCGCCTTATAATCCGGTGCGCCTTATGGTGCAGAAAATACGGTATTCTGTTTTTATTTATGTTTTACACAACATCCCAACTTCATTGGAATTGGGGTTGTAGAAGCCGTCTCCCCTATTTGCTTGTTTGGGGGAAATTGTTGCTTTGTGGGGACCCCTAAACAATGCCCGATTACAATAAAATTTGGCACAGATCTTTTATTTTATTACTGGAACAAGGACAACATGTGGCCCAAAAGATTTTGTAACATTTGACATTTTGAAGAGGTCTTGTGTGTGTGTGTGTGTGTGTGTGTGTGTGTGTGTGTGTGTGTGTGTGTGTGTGTGTGTGTGTGTGTGTGTGTGTGTGTGTGTGTGTGTGTGTGTGTGTGTGTTTTTTTCCCCCACAGCAGCAGCGCAATGTAGTGTCACATGTTCCAGGTGCTCTCACTGTGTTTGTGTGCATGCATGAGCATGCACAAAACCGTCACCACTGTATTGTACATGCCTGTCCCACCGTGTGACCCTCCCGACAGCAGACAGAATGTTTTTCGTGGTTTTTCGGCCGGCCTCTGCTTCTTTTGCCCAACTATGTGTTATGTCTGAAGGGGGCATAAATAAGAAGAAAATTTCACTTGGCACAAATATTGCAGCAGGGATGTCTTATATGATCTGTCAGGACATTTGACAACACAGCAAGCCATATTTTTTCTCTGTGTTTGTTATAAAATTCTAAAAACAACAGACACAGTCCACCTCAACAGTTACAGCCTCATCAAGTTGTCTCCAAGTGGGTGCTATGGAGTCTACAAGAGTCAAAACATGGCTCAACAGCTATCACTCAAAGCAACCACACCTCTAATTATGCATAACATTAGAGCTTAAAGCATCTTAAACTAAATAATAATGACAATAAAAAAAAAATAATAATTCATCTCTCCCCATACAGTTGTCATGGAAGGGGAAACTATCTCCAGAGACCAAAGCAAGTTTTTTTTTTTTTTTTGTACCAGGCTGTAAACATTTATTTCTGCTTATTTTAACATGGGCATGACTGGGAACCTGATCAAGTTTGAGCCAGCTTTAAGCGGAGACTTAAGGAACTGCAATATTTTCTTCATCAAGGTGGGCTTCATTTGAGACCTTTGAAGCTAATCGCTTGGGTAGTATACACTTCAAAGAAAGGGATATGATGTATTTACATATCTGACAACAAGCTGTCAGTAATGATAGTTAAATGTGTGATAAGATGGAAGATAAGATAGTAGCACACACTCCTGTCTGGTTAGGGGTAGTAATGTCATAACAGGTTGCCATCTACTGGAAGGAAGAAGAAGAAGAAGGAAAGGTAGTTGAAAAAAGCAAGACAGGACAAGCAAAAATCTACAACTAGTCCAGAAACTGAAAGTGAACAAAATTGTGAAACACTGTGATAATGAGTGGTGTGAAGCCACCAAGCTAACAGAGATTTTGACAGAAATTGGTGTACATTTAAGCAGCAATTTAGACTACACATTAAGGCCCTGAGACTGGAGTGGTAACCAAACATTTTTAGATGCATCTTGTGGGAAGTGGACAAATTGAAGTGAGACTTCTGTATACGAGAGTTGATTGAGAAGTTTTGAGCCTAACTCAGAAAATGTAGGATGTGGTTCTCCATCTTTTGCATTCTGAGAAACCAACGTTTGTCAGCATTGCCCCCAGTGAGTTGAAATGTCACTCATTTTCAAAATGCAAAAGATGGAAAACAACACCCCACTTTTTCTGGGTCAGGCTCAAATCTTGTCAGTCGCACCTCACAATAAAGTTGACACCCATCAGTTAAAAAAAAAAAAAACCTTAATTAGATACAAAACCAATCTTAGGACTCAGGCCTCCCTGATTGTTTTAAATATTATTTTAAGCATGGTCAAGCAGTTGGACTTTAACTTCTGCTGGATTACTTTTAAGTGCAAAATGGAAAGGATTTTGTATTACTAAGTGGAAGTTCTCACAGTGAAGTTTATTTAAAATGTAGTTATCATTTTGAGAGACAGTCATCTTTCTGGAGCTCCAGAACAATTATGCTGTCAATTTTTTTTTTTCCAACATGGGAAATGCCAGCTGGAAGCTGTGATCACATGATTCCAGTTTGACTTCTGGTAATGATGTCACATGATGTTTGTGCAGTTTTTCAGTCTTTTAGGTGAGGTTAGGGTAGAATTAGGGTTACTTTATATTACACATTATTTTTGTTCTGTCTGCTGAGAACAAGTAATTTATCACATAACAAGTAGAAATATGTTGACATGTCAGCAGGCGGGAAAAGTAGACAGACAATTATTGCTCCAGTAGCTGGAAAGACAGCCACTGCCTTTGAGAAAACTCAAACAGAGGAATGCTGTGAAGCTCATGGCCACATCCATCATTGAATTTTACTGAGGTTTGTACCTCTGTATTTGTCAAAATTCATATAATAAGTGACTAAAAATACCTATTTTGGATCGTGCAAAGATATTGCACACAGCCAAGATAATTCTAATATGACCGCTATCATTGCTTTACTGTAGGTGGAGTGATTCAGTCTATCAATCAATCAAGGGGCTCCGTAAGAAGCATTTCAAGGTCCTGGAGTGGCCTGGCCAGTCTCCAGACCTGAACTCAATATAAATCTTTGGAGGGAGCTGAAACTCCAAACCTGAAAGATCTAGAGAAGATCTGCATGGAGGAGTGGACCAAAATCCCTGCTGCAGTGTGTGCAAACCTCATGAAAGACTACAGGAAACGTTTGACCTCTGTAATTGCAAACAAAGGCTACTGTACCAAATATTAACATTGATTTTCACAGGTGTTCAAATACTTCTTTGTAGCAGTAACATACAAATAAATTATTTAAAAAAATCATACATTGTGATTTCCGGAGTTTATTTATTTATTTTTTTGATTATGTCTCTCACAGTGGACATGCCCCTAAGATGAAAATTTTAGACTCCTCCATGATTTATAAGTGGGAGAGCTTGCAAAATCACAGGGTGTTCAAATACATATTTTCCTCACTGTGTGTGTGTGTGTGTGTGTGTCTATATATATATATATATATATATATATATATACACAAAATCGAAAACATCAGATGACCAGAGCTCATATGTAACTGATTATACAGATGTTTTCTAATTCGGGATACATAAAAAAATACTGGATTCAAGCATCGCCATGAATATGCCATTCCTGGTGACCTCCAACCTTGACTTAAATTTATAGATGAGTTTCCATATGACTGCTTGACAGCACTTTACATTGAGACCTGTACACAATAGACTTGTGCTCTCATACTTAGACAATCCTAAAAACATCTTTAGCAAGTTGTGATAAGGCACATACAGTCTGTTTATGATGGCTCTTCTGTAGTTCCAACATAACTGTGCTGTGTACAATGGAGAGCAGTATGATCGAAACAGGGTTAATTTAACATCCCAAGAACACATATGGAATTCACGCAGTATAGCATTTCCCTGTGCATAAAGTTTTTTTTAATCTGTCTACCAATGTCAGCATTATCAGACAGGTCCTTTGACACGATGTGTCCAAGATATTTAACCTCATCAATTTCTTTCACAATCTCACCACACATCATGAAATTAGGCATTGTAGCGCCTCTCAAAATCCTTGATTGAAACAACATTACAGCACTTTTCTTAGCATTAAACTTCATATCATACATATCACCGAATTTCTCACATGCCTGAAGGAGCCTCTGGAGTCCACATGCAGATGGGGAGAACACAACCAAGTCATCTGCATACATTAAATGATTTACAAGCAGAGTGTGAATATTACAGCCTGTATTGCATTTATTTAAGTCTACACTGAGATCATCAACATAAATATTAAAGAAATAAGGTCAGAGTATCCCACCTTGGTTGACCTCACATGGCACATTAAAGTAATCTGAGTAATTATTACCCCACCTGACACACATCCGCTGACTAGAGTACTAAAATATCAATATTTTTACAACATAACCAGCAACTCCTCTCCTGACAAGTTTTTCAAACAGTATTCTATGATTAACCCAATCAAATGCCTTGCTGGCATCTAAACACATGCAAAAATGCTACCATTAAGTGTGTGATATGCATCTACTATCTCCTTGAAGGCATGTGTACATACCAATTATAATTGGTCTGTAGTTGTCTTTTGCAGTAATTTTACAAGATTTGCCCTTAATGACAGGGACAAGCATCACAGATAACATAGAATCTGGCAAGATTCCATGTACCAGAAAACTGGTCAGACAGATGCTAAGTTAGAGGTGAAGGTGATCAGAAGAATTTTTAGGTGTTCTGCATGTACACCATCAAAGCCACAAGCCTTGTTAGAATCAAGCCTCTTGATAGCAGTTTCTGTCTCACTCTCTTTTCTATATACACATCTTTAAACTCAAAGTTACAATCAATTTTCTGACTCCAGTCACTCCTGCTTTCAACACTGTTGAGTAAACTTGAGAAATTAATGATATTGATATTAGTTTGCAATCTTTATTCAACACAGTGTTACTTTGATTATGTCAACAAAGACAAAAAAAAAAGTTGGTTTTACGCAATTACTCATAGAAACCCAGTGGATTTGCATATGTGCCAAACACTAGTTTGCTTTTAAAAGTAAGGAGTTCATTCATTCTGTATACACGCTTACTAAAATCAAGGGTCATTCATGGGGGAGCTGGAGCCTATCCCAGCAGTCACAGGGCATCAGGCAGATCACATATTGACAGACAAACACATTCATGCTCTCAGACACACCTATGGTCAGTTTAGAGTCACTAATTCACCGAACGTGCTTGTCTTTGGAAGTGGGAGGAAGCTGGAGCATCCACAGGGTACCCACATGAACACTGAGAACATCCAAATGCCACACAGAAAGGACCTGGTGGGAAGCCATTCTATGACCTTCTTGCTGTGAGGCAATAGTCATAACCACTAAGCCAGTGTGCCACCGAAGGTAAAGAGTTAAGAGATTTATTTCATACACAGGCTACTGGAACTGTGGCTGACCTTCAGCCTAATTTAATTAAGACTGAAATCAATGTCTGCTCTGCACAGACCTCATGTCCGGCCTTGATGTTTGCATTCACTTGACCCTTGTGTTCATTTATTTAACTGCTTGTTAGTAATTGATATATGGCACACTGTTATCATGGTTCCTGCTGTTGCAGTCCAGAAAGAAGGTGCCTGAAATCTTTGGTGTGGGGTGTTTGTGTTTCATCTGAACATTCAGGTTTTGTTAAGACCCCAGTCACACGAAAATGAAAATAGTATGGCGACTTCCTTGGGGGTGGGTGGGTGGTGGTAGTTAGAGTGAAGTGAGTGGTTGCATCTTCTTGCAGCAGCAAGAAGTTATGACAACCTGCTGGTCACATGAAGGATGAGGCTGCAGCACCCTCAATTCTGTTGCCGTGTTGTTGGTCACCTAGTGGTAGGTGTGCTGTCCCTACCCTGATGGACCACAGATCAAGTTGGACTGGGTACGCTCATTCTCAGAGAGATTTGGAAAGTCTGCAAATAATCAGCATGTCATTTCATAAATGTGGACACATTGCCTGCACTTTACAATCAATTGATGTGAGCCTGCTCTCCTGCAAAAAGTATGTGAGCGACACGCTGACAACCTTGAACATCATCCAAACCTGCTAGTATACATAAATTGTCTACCTGCTACTCACCCATCATTATTACAGTTATTCCAGTTACCAGTTATTCCTCAGTGGATGATTATGTCTGGTGATTAAATCATTTCAACTGTGCTCCCGCCGCAGTCTCACTGTGGGCTGCTGTGTGACTGAGTGTTGCTGCTCCCTGTCCATGGTCCTGAAACTATTAAGAGAAAAAGAACTATCCCCTGCCTTGAAATCATGCAGTGCTCTTTACATCTGTATGTACAGATGTATGGAGCACATTTGAATATGGACATGCAATTTATGGCTGAAAGGCTATTTTTCCTGACTTGAGTTTATTGTTGAAAGCACATACATACACCACTTCTTCTAACAACACCATGCTTGAGCTTTATTTTAATTCAACGTGCTCAATACTCTGCATATGCACGCCCGGAACGTCAATAAATGTTCACATAATGCATTGAGTGCACTGAATTAAAATAAAAATATAGAGGAAAGACTATAGGTTAAACCGTGGCACTGTTAAAAGAAAACAGCAGT
The DNA here is from genome assembly GCF_902500255.1 of Thalassophryne amazonica. Classification (NCBI taxonomy): domain Eukaryota; kingdom Metazoa; phylum Chordata; class Actinopteri; order Batrachoidiformes; family Batrachoididae; genus Thalassophryne; species Thalassophryne amazonica. Next base: position 83,848,229 of record NC_047104.1, read on the forward strand.
GCAAGTCACTGCCCTTGAAAGCTGCAGATTGAGTCTGCTCCAGCTTCCTCTCTGAGATCCAGGAAAAAAGGAGTTATTTAATTTGAAATTCTTAACTGTAGTTGGATTTTTATCCCAAATTCCACAGCAACTCTTGACCTGTTCACAACTCATTGCTGTCTTGCATGACCGTGTTCCCAGAATTATTTCTTTCTCCAGAAAATGAATAAGCTCAGGTATGTTTCATAATTACAGCAATTAAAATCCTCATTATTTTTGTTTTTCTCAGAAAATACTGCTTTTAAGCAGATTATATGGATATACATGTTCAGTGTATTTGTGTGTGCTCTTGTCACATTTCTGAATCCATTTGATGGGCCTGGCCTTGTTTTAATCTGACAAGCTTCATTGGCATTCTTCATTTGAAACTTTCTGTGACCATGTCAGTTGAAGATGAAAGACAGGGAAGCCTTGTATATACTGTTTATATTAGAGGTGTACAATTTCGGCCTTCGGTCTCAGGGTGTATGGTTTTCTTCAGGGTGTACAGTATAAAGCCATATTCATTGGTGAACAACTTGATAACTGATAGTATTTATTGAGGAGAATGGGACAGTAAGCCTTTGAGGTTTGTGTCTGTGCTTTTAAAGTAGGCCACTGTTGGCTCAAATCTGTTTGTGTTTTGAATGGCAGGTGTGTTTTTTCTTGGATTTAAAAAGGAAACAAAATTTATGTTTCTGCTGTATATTTGGTCTGGGTGAAAAATGTAACTGCTTTGCCCTTGTTTTTGCTGATCATTATATTTATTTACTCGCTTATTAGCATACCTATTCCACAGGACATCATTCTATTATGATCCCCCAAGATCCAGAAAAACTGCAAAAACGGGATGTACGGACTTAGTCCAGTGTTGAAAGTCTCACAGGACAAGTTGTGACATGCCCAGCTGTTACACAATTTCTCAGATACTCACTCGACTGAAAAGCCACCGAAAGCCGTCTGAACCTTCCGAATGGTTTCCAACACAGACGTGCTTTTTGTTGCGCGCCATTGTGGCTCTGTCCTGACGCACGAATTCCTCCACACATCTTTCATTACAAAATCTCCTGTAACAGTGGAATGTGCCACAAAAGTGCTGATGTCCAACTCTTCTGCAATTTCTCTGGTAGTCAGATGATGTCCCAGATCAACACAGCCTTCACTTTGGAAATGATCTGGTCATTTCAGCCTGACGATGGCCGCTCGGAGCGTGGCGCGCCTTCCGCCATTGTGCACCGTCTTTAAACCGGTTGTAACGCTCCTTAATCTGTGTGATGCCCAGAGTATCCTCACCGAAAGCCGTCTGAATCTTCCGAATGGTTTCCACCTGGCTGTCTCTCACAGTTTCTGGTAAAATTTGATTCAGCGCTGCTCCAATCGCTCAGCCATTTCCCTGACAATGAAAATCCGATGAGAGGGGTGGACCAGTGCTCACTCAAAGCCTGTCCACAGGCGAATGACGCAACCGACAGGCGTGAAAAAACTCACGCATGCGCACGAAGGTTCAAGCTTGGCTGATGCACATGATTCAAATCCATATAGTTTTTAAAAAAAATAAAAAGGTCGGATAGTTTTAGAACAGACCTCGTAATTGATAATAAAGTAATCTACTTTATTAATTCATGTTATTAATCATTGGAGCGGGCCGCGGCCTCAACTTCACCTAAATTCTGGGTCTTTTAGTGAAGCTTAGGGCTAGCAGCCGGCGATCACCTTAGTATTTCTTCTGTTTTTCTTGTTGATTAATGCTGGCAAATTATACAGTACTTTTTGTCTTTCTGATGCCTGATTCTGTTTTTTCTCTGTTTAAGGTGCAGCTCCATCCAGAGATGGGAGTTGTGTTTGTGTTGGCGACCCTTCTGTCCTGTGCACCAACAGCAATTCTTGTGTATTCGTCCGTGAATTGTTCTGTGAATTATTTCTGTAATTTATGTTTGTAGCATGCCCCAAGCAGATGGTCACCCCTTTGAGTCTGGTCTGCTTGAGGTTTCTTCCTCAGAGGGAGTTTTTCCTTACCACTGTTGCTCTGGGGGTTGGTAAGGTTAGACCTTACCTGTGTGAAGCGCCTTGAGGCAACTCTGTTGTGGCGCTATATAAAGCAAAATACTTGGATTTTAATTGACACCACCTCCAATTATGTGGCAACCAACAGAGACGTTAAGGACAGCGGCTATCAACAGCACCGAGGCAGCAGGAGATGCACCAATAATGTTATTAAAATTGATAAGAAAATGTTTTGTCACCATTAAAGCTGCAGGCAGCTCTGTTTCTGATGAAGAAGCAGGCAGGTGTGTGCTGATGCTGGCACCGGTGGTGCAGCTAATTAAGCTAGGGAAGAGACCACGTGGGGTAAAGATGTGAACAACACTCTTCTGGTTGCACAGGCCAAATAAGCATCAGCTTATTACATAAGATGCACAAAGGAGGCTGTGGCAGTCTGTATGGACAGGGATTTAGGTTTTCCTTTCATTTTCCTCAGCAACACCTGCAGCTCATGTGGATATAGATGAACCAAAGGTGACTTTGGGAGCATCTCCATGAACACAAACAGTCTACACAGATAATTTGCCAAAACAGACCTTCCAAGATGTTCTTGACCTAACCCTATCCTGAAAGTAGCTTTCTTTTCCAGGTGGGACTTTTTAAAAATAGCCTTATTGCAAACATGCAAAAATATTGTAGTTGACTTGAACTCAGGCTTTTCAATCAGGAGTTTGATGGTTTACCCATGACATGAGAAAAGTTATTCCAAAAGTACAGTAGGGATGGCGCCGATCCAGTCCATTGTCAGTATCAGCTTCCGCTACCAACGCAATTCACTAATGAGAAATTTCTAACACAACCTGCAGAGTTTTCTGATCCAGGACCCATCAGTGTGTTTGCTGAAATGTCTTGCTAGCTGCTGAAATCCTGATCCAGACCACGTCCAAAATTCAGTGGAGTCTTCCATGCCCTAGTATCGATCTGTGTTGCAAATTTGGTGAGAATCTGTGAAATAGTTTTGACGTAATCCTTAAAAGCTTATATTAAGTGAATGTAAAATGAAAATAAAATGTAATGGATCCTTCCATGGCCTAATATCTATCTGTGGTGAAAATTTAGTTAAAATCCGTCTAGTTGTTTTGACGTAATCCTGTTTACAGACAGACAGACAAATTAATAAACACTGATGATTTTATTACGTCCTTGGCGGGTGTAATAAAGTAACAATTAGTTTCCAAAACTGGAAAAAGTTGCTGAATGAGTGCCATTAAAGTGTATCTGTCTGCATGAGTGCTGTTTGAGATGAGAAAGACTGAGTTTGATGCATCCTTGCAAAAGAATGAGGGGAACCCAGCTTTAATCCAGGAAGTCTGAAAACCCTTGAAGGCTTTGAGTTCCATTGAATGACAAGTGGAGAACAAAAGCAGCAGTTCTGCGTGATACTACAACAATTCTGGTCAGTGTATAAAGTGACGGACAAAATGTTGAATGAGACATGGATTCAACAACAGATAATGACAGAACAAAGTATCCATATGAGAACCACAATCCCTTCATTTTATGCTTGTTAATATGCTCAATTCATCTGGCCTTTCCAGGATGAACACTTATCTTCTGCTTTGGTATATCCGAGTTGGGATGTTTTCCCTTTGCATGGCAGATCTAAACTGACCATGAACCAAAATAAAAGTTGCTTAATTGAATAATTGCTTAGAGTTGCATGAGAGATTTGAATGTTATTTACCTGAGAGATGGTCTGAGACTGAGACCAGTCACATACATATCTGGTGTAACAACTGGTTTTCACAGCCACAAAGTGCCAGCAGCCATCTCAGAGAGGCTCACCCGAGTCCTTGTTGCTTTCATCAGGGTTTGGCTGGACTGCTGTTTGTCATCATAGCCAAATTGATTGGGCTAAACTTCCATAGTGTGAAGCTCTCTGGAGAGGTGTTCTCCTCATGGATAAATTAATATTCAGACTGTACCAGACAGAAGGGAGACAATGTGTATATGGTATTGGGTAAGGATATTATAAGGGTGTGAGTAGAGTTGGGCTGATCCAGCATCTGCATTGGGAAGGATATTGATGTCATTCACTTTTTGGATCTTGAGTGGACAGGGCCGATCTGTTTACAGATCCAGATCTTGTCTCGTTGCATATCACAAATGGATACATAAAAAAAATCTAAATCAAATGGCAAAATAGAAGTAATAATTTAAAATAATACTGATAATGATGACAATAATAACAGTGTGTATATGATAACAATAACCTAAATTTATGAATACATTAAGACAGTGAATTAATATTTAAAAATTATGTAATTAACACAAAATACACTCAACAAAAATATAAACGCAACACTTTTGGTTTTTCTCCCATTTTGTATGAGATGAAGTCAAAGATCTAAAACTTTTTCCACATACGCAATATCACCATTTCCCTCAAATATTGTTCACAAACCAGTCTAAATCTGTGATAGTGAGCACTTCTCCTTTGCTGAGATAATCCATCCCACCTCACAGGTGTGCCATATCAAGATGCTGATTAGACACCATGATTAGTGCACAGGTGTGCCTTAGCCTGTCCACAATAAAAGGCCACTCTGAAAGGTGCAGTTTTGTTTTATTGGGGGGGTGGGGGGGGATACCAGTCAGTATCTTGTGTGACCACCATTTGCCTCATGCAGTGCAACACATCTTCGCATAGAGTTGATCAGGTTGTCAATTGAGGCCTGTGGAATGTTGGTCCACTCCTCTTCAATGGCTGTGCGAAGTTGCTGGATATTGGCAGGAACTGGTACACGCTGTCGTATATGCCGGTCCAGAGCATCCCAAACATGCTCAATGGGTGACATGTCCGGTGAGTATGCCGGCCATGCAAGAACTGGGACATTTTCAGCTTCCAAGAATTGTGTACAGATCCTTGCAACATGGGGCCGTGCATTATCCTGCTGCAACATGAGGTGATGTTCTTGGATGTATGGCACAACAATGGGCCTCAGGATCTCGTCACGGTATCTCTGTGCATTCAAAATGCCATCAATAAAATGCACCTGTGTTCTTCGTCCATAACAGATGCCTGCCCATACCATAACCCCACCGCCACCATGGGCCACTCGATCCACAACATTGACATCAGAAAACCGCTCACCCACATGACGCCACACGCGCTGTCTGCCATCTGCCCTGGACAGTGTGAACCGGGATTCATCCGTGAAGAGAACACCTCTCCAACGTGCCAAACGCCAGCGAATGTGAGCATTTGCCCACTCAAGTCGGTTACGACGACAAACTGGAGTCAGGTCGAGACCCCGATGAGGACGATGAGCATGCAGATGAGCTTCCCTGAGACGGTTTCTGACAGTTTGTGCAGAAATTCTTTGGTTATGCAAACCGATTGTTTCAGCAGCTGTCCGAGTGGCTGGTCTCAGACGATCTTGGAGGTGAACATGCTGGATGTGGAGGTCCTGGGCTGGTGTGGTTACACGTGGTCTGCGGTTGTGAGGCTGGTTGGACGTACTGCCAAATTCTCTGAAACGCCTTTGGAGACGGCTTATGGTAGAGAAATGAACATTCAATACATGAGCAACAGCTCTGGTTGACATTCCTGCTGTCAGCATGCCAATTGCACGCTCCCTCAAATCTTGCAACATCTGTGGCATTGTGCTGTGTGATAAAACTGCACCTTTCAGAGTGGCCTTTTATTGTGGGCAATCTAAGGCACACCTGTGCACTAATCATGGTGTCTAATTAGCATCTTGATATGGCACACCTGTGAGGTGGGATGGATTATCTCAGCAAAGGAGAAGTGCTCACTATCACAGATTTAGACTGGTTTGTGAACAATATTTGAGGGAAATGGTGATATTGTGTATGTGGAAAAAGTTTTAGATCTTTGAGTTCATCTCATACAGAATGGGAGCAGCTACTTATGTTATAAACATTAATAAACAAATTTTAGACCCAGTCTAGAGGTTAGGGTTAGGGTTAGTTTTTTTATGATTACTGAATTAGACACACTTTTTTGCCACCATTTGTTGTCATGGATGTTGAGATATCAAAGAAAACAAGCATTTATACCAAAATTGCTGCGTTAATTTCACTATTTATGAATAATGTGTACTACTCCAGTGGTGAGTTTTCTTGATAGATAGTACTGTACAATGAACACACTTTCAGATGACATTACTTATTAGACTTGACCAACTATACATAAGAAAGAAAGAAATCTGCCAAAAAATTGTCACTGTCCTCTGATGCCTGGTGTCAACTAGGATACCTTCCGAAATAGCCAGAACACCCTGTTTATCCCATTTTAGTCCCTATTAATTGTCTGTTTCATGTTCCAGACATGTTAAGGGTTCAAACAAATATTGTGAAGTCAAACTGTGGTAGGCACATGCCCTCAAAGTTCACCCATGGAGGACACTTATACTGACAAATCAGCTATCTATCCCCTGTTCATAAAATTCACAAGTCATACAACCCCACCCTGATACTAACTAACGTGTTCCCTTTTGGCATAAAAAGACATTTTTATGGTGGTGTTTAATTCACTTGACACTTACAAATACCTGGTGTGTGTGTAAATGTCTGTGTGTGTATATATATATATATATATATATATATATATATATATATATATATATATATATATATATATATATATATATATATATATATATATATATATATATATATATATATATATATATATATATACACACACACACACACCTGGCAACCTTCAGGGTCACGCAGACTGTATCTCTTCCTGGCTGGTCTAAACGATCTAGATAATGAGTCCGTTGAGAGTCTAAGATAGTGTAGATTATCATAAATTAACATAAATTAGGAAGCCAATTAATATGCTGTTCAATCTGTTCAGAAGTCATCATTTTAGAATGGAAGAAAGAAAAAAGATACAGAAAAGACAGAAGAGGAACACGGCAACATTTGATCACTTTAAAGAAGATAACTGATCATGTTACACTTGAAAATCACAATTAATGTAAAAATGTTGAATTGTGGCATGTGGTGGTTTGTTTTGTTATACAGTTGAACTGTATAACACTGTACCACTGTATGTGCTGTATACACCAACCAGCCATAACATTGTGACCACTAACAGGTGAAGTGAGTAATATACAATTGAATATTAATGAGTTCAGTGGTCTGAATATTTTTTGAGGTGAAAACTGGAACACACCATTCAACGAGGCAAAGCCGAATTTGATGGTACGTTCCAGCTTTCACCGAATTAAATATTCGTACCATTGAAAGAATGTAAAAACATTCATTATTTGTTTTTTTATAATGGTAAAATACTGTAGATCCTTGTCATTTGATATTACAGTGGTCCCTCGTTTATCGCGGGAGTTACGTTCTAAAAATGACCCGCAATAGGTGAAATCCGCGAAGTAGTCTGCGTTATTTTTTACAATTATTATAGACGTTTTAAGGCTGTAAAACCCCTCACTACACACTTTATACACTTTTCTCAAACAGGCATTAACATTTTCTCACTTTTCTCTCGTGTGTAAACACTCTCAAAGTTCAAACCTTAGTAGAAAAATAAGACCAACCTGTTTTCAGGCCCAAACATTTTTTTTTCAGAAATAAAAATAGAACATTTTCCTACAAATAATTATGATGGCTGTTAGAACTAACGGATTTAATTGTAACGATCAACCTACAAGGTTGGACACATAAGAGATTATTAATAGTGACTTTTTTTTTAGTATTTCACAGTTCCTCTGATTGCGCCTCTTCGTCCTGATGTCGCGCCGTTGTCGCGCCTGTTTCCACTGAGTGATACCTCGGTGCAGGTGTCTTTTTCCGAGTGAAGAACACAGTTATGGGTAGTTGTTGGCATTCTTTTTTCTTCTGGGCGAGAAGATTCTTATAAACAGACACGCAGAACACAATTCGCGTGCTCTCCCTTCCCGGTGCTGCGACCGGCCTGCTTGATGAGGACGCAGAACACAATGCGCTAAAAAAAAAAAAAGCAAAATTAGATTAAAAAAAAACTGCGAGGCTGCGAAACGTGAACCGTGTTATAGCGAGGGACCACTGTATGTTATTAATTTAAAAACAACAGAAAAGGGACTTTGGTGTGTCACTGCACTGACTGTGTGCTTCCAAAAAAAAGAAAAAGATGTTGTGTCCCTCCTCACTCCAGCGAAAAATCACATCAGAAATTTGTCCAGCTTTGGTGCATCACTGCTGCTCTGACATCACCAAACAGGAACTTTAAATGGGAGTCCAAAAATAAGCAAAAAAATCATGTCAGAAATTAGTCCAGCTTTTCATTCTAACTTCCTCCTAACAGCTCTTCATGCCTACAGATGGCTTATAGCGCAGTGGATTTGTTTTGTGTATGTGTGTGTGTGTGTGTGTGTTCGGAGAATCAGCACCATCAATTAGCACCTCCAAATCGTTGTCTGTCAGCAAAACAAACTCTGCATGTTTAGCTAAACGTTACCTGCACTAGTGGGCGGGGTTTGCAAACGCACTTTAACTGCAACGCAACACAAATGGGATGAATAATCCATGTCACGTGACATACAAAGCACCAATCAAATGAGAAGGATCCATTCAGCTGTTGTATAACAAAAAAATATTCTGTAATAATAATATTGATTATTTCATTACAATGGTACCTGTCAGTGGGTGATATGAGTACTAGAGTCCGCAGCCGCAGTGCTGCCTACTTAACGCAAATGTTCCTTCGTGGAGAGCGACATGCCATTTTCACCCCGGGCAAAATATTGACGAAGTGCCTGGTTGTAAAATGTTTCATGTGCATTTTCAATGCATATACATGAGTGAACACACATGGACAAAAGCTTGCAAAATACATGTTAAAATACCACTCTTACCTGGATATTGAGCCAGTAAAATTAACCTATCTATAAAGCAAGAAGCTTCTGTGTGAGTGCGAGTTTGTGGCTAGCATATCTCTCTATTTGTCAGATCGGCCTCAGCCCTTGTGATATGGCTTGTACATAGCACAATAATGTGCATCTTTTATTATGAAAATTTTGCTAATCAATCTTTACCTTTATTTTAAAACCTTTATTTTGGTTAACATTGTAACATTTCTACTTCCAAGATAGCATGACTCTCTAATGTTACTGGTAGCAAAGTTAAACATCAGATAGTTCATGTTGTTAAGCATTTCACAATAAAACATGGGTAACACTTTATATCAATTGCATATAAAAAGCATTAGTAAAGCATTTATAAATTGTAAGTAAATGCTTAAATAACTACTTATAAAACATTTACAAAGCATTCTTTTTATTAGCTACTCATTGGTAAGAAAATAAATAGATGGCTTAATAATTATTAATGCTAAATGGATGGCATTTATATAGCGCTTTTCCATCTGCATCAGATGCTCAAAACGCTTTACAAATAATGCTCATTACACACCGGGAGCAACTAGGGAATTAAGGACCTTGCCCAAGGGCCCTTAGTGATTTTCCAGTCAGGCTGGGATTTGAACCGAAGATCTCCTCGTCTCAAGCCCAATGCCTAAACATTAGACCATCACCTCACCCAACAATAATAACAAATATGTAATGTCTTTATAAAACATTTATGAATGATTTTTTAAATTCTCTATAGACCTTTTAAGAAAAGTTGATCATTAATAGTTCATCATTTACAAACGTAAAATCAGACACTATTCATTAGTGATAAAAACACAGTAAACACAGTAACTGTGCTGCCATCAGTTGCTAACCGATAGGTAAACGTGGGTTCAGAACGGGTCGCCATTAGCTGCTAAGGGATAGTGGCTAATCGGCTAAATGGTCTTATAAAACTAATGAGGTTTTACATCCGACAGTATAAATTCACATCTATCAAGCGGATAGCCTCTCGGACGGAAACAAAGTGTACGTTTGATGATTTTCAACCTTAGAATATGTGAAGCCGTTAACATTAAACGTTAGCATTAAACAAATAGCCAATGCAGCTTTAGCCTAGCTTTCATTAACACTTATGCACATAGCCGATTAACTGTCGTTTTCAGTGAGGTGTCTGCTGGAAGTGTGCGCGAGAACGCCAGTAATTAAGCAACATTAGTCCATATGGTCTAAAAATTGTTAAAACCAGTTTTTCATGTTACTCTTTCTCCTTGTACATTCATCGTCAGTGAGAACAAAAATAGGAAATGTTCCTCGCCATTTTAATTTGTTGAACAGTTGTTTGAGCTGCTGCCATCTGTCAGCAATATAATATCATTTGCACTTGGTGTTGCAGCCATTTGTCGGCGAGGTAAGTAAAATCACCTCTTATTTGGTTTAAAAAAACAATAGGTTTATGTTCCTAGAAATGATTGGGTGCTTAAAATGAAGAAATGTAATTAATGAAACATAAATAAATAAACAATTGGGTGCTAAAATTAAATTAAGAAATTGAATAAAATAAAATACAAATAAGGACTAATAAATAATAATAATACAACCCCATGATGGCACTGGGAAAAAGCTCAAAATGAGGACCTCCTTAACTGGAGGTACAGTATTTGAGAGAGCTAAAAGGGAAAGGAAAAGAAGAAAGAATTAGAGAGCAGGTAGCAGCTAAAAGAACAGAAGAGTAATGTGATGAACAAATAATAGGTACAGAGAGAAGTCATTATTGTGGGAATCTTAAATTGTTTATAGAGAATTTAAATAATTTATAAATGTTTTATAAAGACATTACATATTTTGTTATTAATAATTATTAAGTCATCTATTTATGTTCTTACAAATGAGTAGCTAATAAAAAAGAATGCTTAATCATTTGTGAGGAAAAAATGTAAAGACAATAAAAATATGATTTGTAAAGTATTTTTTTAACACAAATGAATAGTGTCTGATTTTACGTTTGTAAATGATGAACTAGTAATGATCAACTTTTCTTGAATGGTTTATAGAGAATTAAAAATAATTTATAAATGTTTTACAAAGACATTACATATTTTGTTATTAATATTTATTAAGCCATCTATTGTATGTTCTTACAATGAGTAGCTAATAAAATGTAAATGTTTTACAAGAAGTTATTTAAGCATTTACTTATGCTTTATAAATGCTTTACTAATGCTTTATAACGTGCAATTAATATAAAGTGTTACCAAAACATTTAATGTCAGCCTCCCAGCAAATACTTCTACTGTGAAAGGCATGCTGTCAGTGTTCCTTGTGACTGAGTTTAACTTGGCAACACTGAGGAGGTGTTAGTGAAAATCTGTTTTTGCTAATATCAACAAATTCCCCACTATTTGTACAAAATTTCAGTAAATACACAAGCTGAATAAAGTCTTATAGTTTCCCATAATTTGTACAACGTTTCAGTAAGTACATAAGGTGAATAAAATCTTGTATTTGCTGTGAGTTAAAGTTTAAATAAATTGTGTGCAGTAGATGGGGTAGTGAGGATTTGCTGTTTCAAATATTCTAAATGTTCTCTTTAATTTTGTCTCTTCCAGTAACTTGTTTAATAGGAATCCTTTTATTTTCATATCACTGATAATAAAACAGATTTTTAGGAAATTGTAGATTCATTTAATAATATAATAACACATCTTTGTACATCCCACCTTCAAACATAGCCTCATATGACCATCCAGTTTTCTATAGCAATACAAACTTCTTATGGGCACTGCACTAGTTTACATTAAATTATTAAGGAAAGTATTAAATTTACCCTGACAACCACACATTCTAAAATATTAGTGTTGCAAGCTTACACAGGTCTGATCTGTTCAAGCTTCAATCAGTTCCTTTGCAGATGATCATTCATGAGTCACATTTTATTCCAGGGACTGGTGGCCATATCAAGGTGCAGAAGTTGAATTTGAATATGTCATAATCCAAACAAGTTACTGTTGAAAGTTTACACAGATCCGATATATTCCAGCTTCCAAATTCTTCCATCCATTCCATTCATCTTCTACCGCTTAGTCCAATTAAGGGTCGCAGGGTGCTTGAGCCTATCCCAGCAGCCATAGAGCACGAGGCGGGGTACACCCAGGACAGGACGCCAGTCTGTCACAGGGCCACAAACAGACAAACAAACACAGATACACCCCCCCACACACACACCTAGGGGCAATTTAAAGATTCCAGTCCACCTCAGCCGCATGTCTTTGAAAGTGGGAGGAAACCAGAGCACCCGGAGGAAACCCACACAAACATGGGGAGAACATGCAAACTCCACACAGAAAGACCATGGGAATTGAACCCACAACTTTCTCACTGTGAGGCAACAGTGCCAACCACGAAGCCACCGTGCTGCCCACAGTAATTAATTTCACATGGTAAATCCATTTTTTGTATCATACTGAATTAATTCAGCTTTGAGGCATGAAGCTCTGCAAGATGCACCACAGTTTATCACCAAAAATTCACAGAAAAAGTAACAAGAATATACCAAACTACTTATGGAAGGAAATGTTGTCTTCCTTCTTCCTCCATTTGTGGCATTGCATCTTTCTGGTATTTTTCAGCTGTTTCTTAACAATATTTATGAGCTATGTCTGCCTGCTAGCCACTCAGTTGTCCAGTTTCAAAATGGCGACCACAGGACACTAATTGTTGAAGCTTTGTAGGTGGAATTCTTTCCCATTCTTACTTCATGTACGACATCAGTTGTTCAACAGTCCGGGGTCTCTGTTGTCGTATTTTGCGCTTCATAATGCGCCACACATTTTCAGTGGGCCACAGGTCTGGACTGCAGGTAGGTCAGTCTAGTACCCGCACTCTTTTACTACGAAGCCACGCTGTTGTAACACGTGCAGAATGTGGCTTGGCATTGTCTTGCTGAAATAAGCAGGGACGTCCCTGAAAAAGACATTTCCTGGATGGCAGCATGTGTTGCTCCAAAATCTGGATGTATCTTTCAGTGCTGATGGTGCCATCACAGATGTGTAAGTTGCCCATGCCAAGGACACTAACACACCCCCATACCATCACAGATGCTGGCTTTTTAACTTTGCGCTGGTAACAATCTGGATGGTCTTTTCCCTCTTTTGTCCAGAGGACACGACATCCATGATTTCCAAAAACAATTCTTAATGTGGACTCATCAGACCACAGCACACTTTTCCACTTTGCATCTGTCCATTTCAAATGACCTTGGGCCCAGAGAACGCCACATTTCTGGATGTTGTTGATGTATGCTTTGGCTTTGTATGGTAGAGATTTAACTTGCACTTGTAGATGTAGTGATGAACTGTGTTAACTGACAATGGTTTTCTGAAGTGTTCCTGAGCCCGCACAGTAAGATCCTTTACACAATGTTGGTTTTTAAAGCAGTGCCGCCTGAGGGATCGAAGGTCACGGGCATTCAATGTTGGTTTTCAGCCTTGCCGCTTACGTGTAGAAAGGTCTCCAGATTCTCTGAATCTTCTGATTATGGACTGTAGATGATGAAATCCCCAAATTCCTTGCAATTGAACATTGAGAAACATTGTTCTGTAAACTGCTGGACAATTTTTTCATGCAGTTGTTCACAAGGTGGTGATCCTCGCCCCATCTTTGCTTGTGAACGGCTGAGACTTTTGGGTATGCTCCTTTAATACCCGATCATGGCACTCGCCTGTTTCCAATTAGGTGTTCTTTGAACATTCATCAGCTTTCCCAGTCTTTTGTTGTATTGTTCCAACTTTTTTGAAATGTGTTGCAGGCATGCATTTCAAAATGAGCAAATATTTGCACAAAAACAACAAAGTTTATCAGTTTCAACATTAAATATCTTGTCTTTGTGGTGTATTCAATTGAATATAGGTTGAAGAGGATTTTCAAATCATTGTATTCTGTTTTTATTTACATTTTACACAACGTCCCAACTTCATTGGAATTGGGGTTGTAGTTTTAAGCCGCATTCCTGCTGTGCAGGAGTCATAAGGTGCATGGATGCATAAATAGTGAACAGTGCTATTATAATAAATACTTAGAGGATGATAGTATTAACGATAAGGAGAGGAATGACAGTGAAATAACAGTCACTCAGGCAGTGGAGAGGTCAGTGTATAAGAGTTATTGAGAAGCCTAATGGCCTGTGGGTTGAAGCTGCTGGCCAGCATAGTAGTCCTGGACTTCATACTCCTGTAACATCTGCTTGAGTAAGAGTGAGTGTTTGGGGGTGTGTACTGTCCCTGATGAGGTTGTGTGTCCTTCGTAATATGTCCTGCAGTGAGGGGAAGGCTGCCCCAGAGATGTACTGTGAGGTATTAATCACAGCAGGTAGATGCATTCTGTGTCGCTATGTTAGTCTTCTTTTACATTAATCATGAAGAAAGAGAAATATTATGTTACTATACGAGGGCTGTCAATAAAGTAAGGGTCCTTTTTATTTTTTTCAAAAACTATATGGATTTCATTCATATGTTTTTACGTCAGACATGCTTGAACCCTCGTGTGCATGCGTGAGTTTTTCCACGCCTGTCGGTGACGTCATTCGCCTGTGAGCACTCCTTGTGGGAGGAGTCGTCCAGCCCCTCGTCGGAATTCCTTTGTCTGAGAAGTTGCTGAGAGACTGGCGCGTTGTTTGATCAAAATTTTTTCTAAACCTGTGAGACACATCGAAGTGGACACGGTTCGAAAAATTAAGCTGGTTTTCAGTGAAAATTTTAACGGCTGATGAGAGATTTTGAGGTGATTCTGTCGCTTTAAGGACTTCCCACAGTGCGAGATGTCGCTCAGCGCTCTCAGCCGCCGTCGTCAGCCTGTTCAAGCTGAAAACCTCCACATTTCAGGCTCTATTGATCCAGGACGTCGTGAGAGAACAGAGAAGTTTCAGAAGAAGTCGGTTTTTCCGGATATTCCACTGTTAAAGGAGATTTTTTTAATGAAAAACGTGCGGACGGATCCGCGCGTCGGGACGCAGCCGACGCGGTGCGGCGGCACAGGAAAAACACCTCCGTGTTGATAACCATTTGTAAAATCCAGGCGGCTTTTGATGGCTTTCAGTGGAGTGAGTATATGAGAAATTGTTTAACAGGCAGGACATGTTCCAACTTGTCCTTAAGGCTTTCAACAGAGGTGTTTTTCCTGTGACGGAGCGTCGCGGCCACTTCGATGTGTCTCACAGGTTTAGAAAAAATTTTGATCAAACAACGCGCCAGTCTCTCAGCAACTTCTCAGACAAAGGAATTCCGACGAGGACCCCTTCAATTGAAGATGTGTGTACTGCAGGCACATCTTAGTTCTCCGTACACTTTTAAACCATCATGCTGGTGTACAGAGACAGAATTGCAAAAACTGCCACTGTCAAAAAACGTACGGCCCGGGCTACACGGATGTGTGGACATCTGCAATGGATGTCACAGAAGTAGAAAACAAGCTATTTCAAGGGTGTTTTATGACACCATTTTTGTTGTAAGAGCATTTTGCAAACTTGATTAAATCTGATCATTTAAACAAGCTGCCGCATTTCCATCCACACAAATTGAAATGACCCACAGCAGACACAGTAAAATGAAAATAAATTTGATAATAAAAAATAAATAGTGCCCTACAGTACGTAGAATTGTTTAATTGTATTTTCCCATATAACTTATATTATTTTGCGCTGGACAGTAGGAAACTGCAGAATTAAGAATCATGATTCATACTGCTCATATAATCCCAAAAATTGTGATAATCCAGAATTTTGTGAGTACAGGATATTTAGTGTAAATGACACTCCCTGTGTTTGCCTTGGTGCATTGCTTGCTTGCTTCAGAGCTGCTCATACTTTAAACCCAAGGGACGGATGCCAGAGATGAGATGAATGAACAGAAGAATCAGCATGTCACACATTTGCCCAGTGGGACTTGCTTGCCCAGTCGAGCATCATTTGGAAGCAATGCCATTTTGCTATGATGTTCAGCTGTAATATCACTCCCTATGCTTTTAATAGATTGCACACATTCATTTTGCCACCTCAAGGCTCCATGTTGCTCTGATTATGTATCAGATCTAGTTGTCACATTTTAGTTCAGAATTTCTTCTGTACAGATTGAAATTCTCATGCAGACTGAGTTGATAATTAACCGATCTATTTTCATCCTTTTTTTTAGCAATCCTCCATGCAAAATGCGCTCAAAAATATAAATATATTGAAAATGCACTGACCCATGCACAACACAACTTTTGTTATTCATTGATTTATTTAGTTCCTGAAGACAACAGATTGTTTCCAGACTCCCTTTTTTGTCTCTCTTTTTTTATGAAATTTGATGCTTTCTTTTTCTGCTGTTGTAATGTGAATGTCCATAATGATTTAACGTGGCTGCCTAGTAAGCTGATACAAAAACAAAAAGTCCAGGTTTCACTTCTTGATTGTCCAGGTAGTCAGAGATCATGGTGGCACCGCACTCACATTTCAAGTTCTCAGGCATGTAGGTGTTTGGTGATGCTGATACCTGTCAGGAGCAAAGAGGTCAAAGTTTTCGGTGTCCTGTTGCTTCTTGTCCTACTGTATGGTTGTGAGACTTGGACACTAACCAGTTACCTAAGTTGATGACTTGACATCTTTGGTACTAATCCGCTAACTGCTAATTAGCAAAGCTAACTTTTCTGTTAGCTGATTAGCTTTTCAGCTAACTTGGAAACCATCAACGGACCAATTAACTTCCGCTAAATTTAGTTCTGATTACTTTAAGACCGCTGACATTTTTGTGGGCATAGTGAATAAAGCTTAACAGTTAAACACATTTGTAAAGCCTGAAATCATACATTTTAGTGCCTACTTGTTACATATTTTGGAGCAGACAGATAGCTCCTACAAAAGGGAGGTGTCTGTAAAATGCTAAAACCTTTTAAAATGAGTGCATTACTTTAAAACTAAAACATGTAGCTGATATTTTCACTTTGTAAAATGACGGAGGTGATGTTAATTTCAATAACTTGTCCAGAATTAGTTTGTTTAAAATTTTAACCTTAAGTCAAAACTGTCTTGCTGTGCATGACTCCTGTGATACGTCTGCACATCTGTATGGATGATCATCAGGTCGCTTTTGCTAAGAGAAGCCTGATCTGAGACAGAAGCACTGGCTCTTTGTTGTTCGTGGCTGCCAGTGTACTAGAGTCAATACTAAAAGTTATTGGTTTAGGTTTTAGCTGCAACTTCTGCTATTTTTTTAGGGGTTTATCGGTTTAGTTTTATAAAAGTTAATCCTCTCCCTCCCAACTCTTCTGTACTTTGCTCCACGGTGAAACCATCTGATAAAACCAATGATTAAGTTGTGCACATATCATTCATCACAGAACCTACTGTGGACAAACTGTATCTTCATGAATTACCAACCAATTCCCATTTAAGTCAAAATGGGAGCCTTGCTACTGTCAAGACATGAAGTTTGTGAAATGTGTAAAAAAAAAAAAAAAAGATTATAACTTTGCCTGAGTTGAAGAGGATTAACTTTTCAGTTGAAGAGGATTAACTTTTCAGTCATCACAGCTAACTTTTTGGTTAGCCGTGCCCACCACTGGTGTTGCCCAAGCTCCACCTCTTTAGCCATTTATGGGTTGGTCATAATGCAGAGTAAGGGCTTCCAACATGGCAATACCCAGAGCAGCACTTTTTTGGCTTCAGAATGGCTCTCTGTAGAAAACCTATGGGTTACAGTGGGGCCAAAAAGTATTTAGTCAGTCCCTGATTGTGCAAGTTCTCTGACTTAGAAAGATGAGAGAGGTCTGTAATTTTCATCATAGGTACACTTCAACTGTGACAGACAAAATGAGAAAAAAAAAATCCAGGAAATCACATTGTAGGATTTTTCAAGAATTTATTTGTAAATTATGGTGGAAAGTAAGTTTTTGGTCACCCACAAACAAGCAAGATTTCTGGCTCTCACAGACCTGTAACTTCTTCTTTAAGAAGCTCTTCTGTCCTCCACCTGTTACCAGTATTAATGGCACCTGTTTGAATTCATTATCTATATAAAAGACACCTGTCCAAAGCGTCAAACAATCAGACTCCAAACTCAAACATGGCCAAGACTAAAGAGCTGTCGAGGACACCAGGAAGAAAATTGTAGATGTGCACCAGGCTGGGAAGAGTGAATCTACAATAGTCAAGCAGATTGGTGTGAATAAATCTACTGTGTGAGCAACTGTTTGAAAATGGAAGACATACAAGACCATTAATAATCTCCCTCGATTTGGGGCTCCATGCAAGATGTCATCCTGTGGGATCAAAATGATCATGAGAACGGTGAACAAAAATCCCAGAACTACACGGAGGGATCTGATGAATGGCCTGCAGAGAGCTGGGACCAAAGTAACAAAGGCTACACACTGTGCAGAGAGGGACTCAAGGATTCAATTCAAAGGATTCAAAAGAATTTTATTGTCATATGCACAAAGGAACATGTTCCCTGCACAATGAAATGTTTCTATTGCATTTAACCCATCCTAATTGCCAGTTAGGAGCAGAAGTCGCCATAAGGCGACCGGGGAACTCAAATCCTGCAGTGCCAGGCATGTCCCCCTGCTTAAGCCACTACATTTCCAGGCCTGTCTGAAGTTTGCCAGAGAGTATATGGATGATCCAGAAGAGGATTGGGAGAATATGAAACCAAAATAGAACTTTTTAGTAAAAACTTAACTAGTCATGTTTGGGGGAAGAAGAATGCTGAGTTGCATCCCAAGAACACCATACGTACTGTGAAGCATAGGGGTGGAAACATCATGCTTTGGGGCTGTTTTTCTGCAAAGGGGACAGGATGACTGATCTGTGTTAAGGGAAGAATGAACGGGGCCATGTATCGTGAGATTTTAAGCCAAAACCTCCTTCCATCAGTGAAAGGATTGAAGATGCAATATGGCTTTGTCTTCCAGCATGACAACGATCCCAAACACACCACTTGGGCTCCGTAAAAAGCATTTCAGTGTCCTGGAGTGGTCAAGCCAGTCTGCAGACCTCAACCCCATAGAAAATTTGTGGAGGGAGTTGAAAGTTCGTGTTGCCCAGCAATAGCCCCAAAACATCACTGCTCTAGAGGAGCTCTGCATGGAGGAATGGGCCAAAATACCAGCTACAGTGTGTGCAAACGTGGTGAAGACTGACAGGAAACATTTGACCTCTGTCATTGCCAACAAAGATTATGTTTGTTGTATGGCTGGGGGGCCTGGCTGCCTTTTTGTTTCTGTCTTTTGTTTTCCCTTCCAGGTGGCTTGCATTTGGGACTGAGTGGCTGTGTTGCTGAGGTTATCAGGACCTCACCCTGATCACCTGCAGCTCGTCAGGACTCACAGCTGAGGTGCATCTATATGGATTGGAACATGGTGGCATTTAAGACTGGAGTATACAGTGTGTATTTGCCAGAGACTCGACCTTGTGACCAGACGGGTGAGATCGTCGTCTCGGGAGCCATCTCATCATCAGTGGATGCAGAGAACGTCCAGGGTTTGATGCACGGTCTGTGAAAGAGGAGGGGGTGAGGTCTCACGCTCGTCAGCACACTTCCTGAGGTACGTTAGATTTTGTGACTAACATTTATACAGTCAGTAAATGTGGTGTCCCTCACACCTTTATTATATTGAGCTGTATGTTAGTCATGTATCGGCTTCCACTGCAGTGGAGTTTTGTGAACTGGATGTTCCATGCCTGCAGGTTGGGAAGCTGATTAGTAATCAAGCCAGGAAGTGTTTGCTGTTTGTACACCTTTAAGTGTTCTCTCTGTGTGTAGAGTGTGGACTCACATAATGGTTCCTTCTTTCACAGACTCGGTTTGTTGCGGCCACCTGGGGGGTGTCGGCGGGGTCCTTTGGTCCGAACAGCTTCTGGCTCCGGACCGTTAGCGCTGCTGGGAGCGCACCACGCCAGACCGCACTTTCTGTTATTTTTGTATCACTGTTATGTATTAAATTCAGTTAGCCTTTGTACCGTGCTCTGCTTATTTCATACTGGGTCCTTCAAACGCTGGTCGGTTCTCCGAGCTGCGTCCGACACATAACAATGTTATTGAGTTGAACTGTTGTTATTGACCAAATACTTATTTTCCACCATAATGTACTAATAAATTCTTTAAAAATCCTACAATGTTATTTCCTGCATTTCTTTTCTCATTTTGTCTCTCATAGTTGAAGTGCACCTATGATGAAAATTACAGACCTCTCTCATCTTTCTAAGTAGAA
This sequence comes from Thalassophryne amazonica, assembly GCF_902500255.1. NCBI lineage: Eukaryota > Metazoa > Chordata > Actinopteri > Batrachoidiformes > Batrachoididae > Thalassophryne > Thalassophryne amazonica. The sequence continues at coordinate 83,868,355 of NC_047104.1, forward strand.
GAACTTGCACAATCAGGGACTGACTAAATACTATTTGGCCCCACTGTACATCACAAAGGGTTTGTCCAGTGTATATACACATTCTATGGTTGATCTTCCATATACTGTGTGGGTGTGTCATACTGTGCAGATGGGTCCAATGGGTGTCTCACCTGTCAAATACGACTTTGTCTCATAGAGTAAGTGATTATGTTTGAGAACTACAACCCCTGGCAAAAATTATGGAAAAAAATATGGAAACAAATATGGAATCACTCAATTCTGAGGAAAAAATTATGGAATCATGAAAAACAAAAGAACGCTCCAACACATCACTAGTATTTTGTTGCACCACCTCTGGCTTTTATAACAGCTTGCAGTCTCTGAGGCATGGACTTAATGAGTGACAAACAGTACTCTTCATCAATCTGGCTCCAACTTTCTCTGATTGCTGTTGCCAGATCAGCTTTGCAGGTTGGAGCCTTGTCATGGACCATTTTCTTCAACTTCCACCAAAGATTTTCAACTGGATTAAGATCCGGAATATTTGCAGGCCATGACATTGACCCTATGTGTCTTTTTGCAAAGAATATTTTCACAGTTTTTGCTCTATGGCAAGATGCATTATCATCTTGAAAAATGATTTCATCATCCCAAAACAACCTTTCAACTGATGGGATAAGAAAAGTGTCCAAAATATCAACGTAAACTTGTGCATTTATTGATGATGTAATGACAGCCATCTCCCCAGTGCCTTTACCTGACATGCAGCCCCATATCATCAGTGACTGTGGAAATGTACATGTTCTCTTCAGGCAGTCATCTTTATAAATCTCACTGGAACGGCACCAAACAAAAGTTCCAGCATCATCACCTTGCCCAATGCAGATTCGAGATTCATCACTGAATATGACTTTCATCCAGTCATCCACAGTCCACGATCGTTTTTCCTTAGCCCATTGTAACCTTGTTTTTTTCTGTTTAGGTGTTAATGATGGCATTTGTTTATCTTTTCTGTATGTAAATCCCATTTCCTTTAGGCGGTTTCTTACAGTTCGGTCACAGACATTGACTCCAGTTTCCTCCCATTCGTTCCTCATTTGTTTTGTTGTGCATTTTCGATTTTTGAGACATATTGCTTTAAGTTTTCTGTCTTGACGCTTTGATGTCTTCCTTGGTCTACCAGTATGTTTGCCTTTAACAACCTTCCCATATTGTTTGTATTTGGTCCAGAGTTTAGACACAGCTGACTGTGAACAACCAACATCTTTTGCAACATTGCGTGATGATTTACCCTCTTTTAAGAGTTTGATAATCCTCTCCTTTGTTTCAATTGACATCTCTTGTGTTGGAGCCATGATTCATGTCAGTCCACTTGGTGCAACAGCTCTCCAAGGTGTGATCACTCCTTTTTAGATGCAGACTAACGAGCAGATCTGATTTGATGCAGGTGTTAGTTTTGGGGATGAAAATTTACAGGGTGATTCCATAATTTATTCCTCAGAATTGAGTGAGTCCATATTTTTTCCCTCTGCTTGGTGTAAAAAAGTAACCGTTACTGACTGCCACAATTGTTTTTCTTAATTTCTTATAGTGTTTCTTAAAGCCAGAAAGTTGCCATTTGAAATGACTTTAGTTTTGTGTCATGTCTGTGATCTGCTTTTTTCTACAAAATTAAACAACTGAATAAACATCCTCCGAGGCCGGTGATTCCATAATTTTTGCCAGGGGTTGTACATAGCACTTTTCTGTCTACTGATGCAGCTGCTCGGAACACATTTGCACATTAATGTTTAGAGGCTGTAAATATGTTGTCAGTTTGTTGATTTTGCTCTCTAATTCAGAATTGAAGTAAAGATCCTTTTTTTCACAAGCTGGCTTTTCTTCCAATCTTTCTGAGTTTCCAGAAATTTAAAATGACCTGTTTTGTCTCTGAATTTTTCTTGCAGCAAAACAGTTTGGATGAACAGAGCATAATTCTTTTTAGAGTTTAACTTGTAACTCAGCTATCTTCAACTTTATAAGGTTGATCAAAAATGTTTTTTGTGCAGTGTGGCCCTTTTCATTTCCATTGATGTCATGCTTCAAAAAACAGCAAATGAGTGGAGTCAGAAAAAGAAATTTGATGCATGTGTGTTGGTCGTGGAGATATTTCTTAAGGACACTTGTTACTAAGAGACCATTTAAGCTGGAATTGAAAGCAGAAAATATCCAGAGTGTGTTTGAAGGGAAGAGAAAAAATCACAAAGTCTGGTTTGTGACAATCAAGGTGAGTCACAGGAAGCATGAAAACATTGCGAAAAGTATATAGCGGTATGACTTGAGAAGATAAATAAGGGGAAAAACAGTAAATGATGATGCCATAATAGAAAAGATGAAAGCACAGATGAGAGAAGGAAGTTTGATGTATAGAGTCCATGGAGACTAGTTTAAAGGTACGAAGTGGAGATGAAGTTAAATGGATGACAAAATGCTAAGTGCTAGCTAATACATCGGGACATCTTGCAAAGGGAAGACGGGGAAGATGAAAGAAGGGAAAGATAAAATAATGCTTTGAAAGGTTAACCTGGATTCACGGAAGGGGGAGAACGATTGCTGGGGAAAGGACACAAATACGGAGGAAGGAAGTCAGAAAGGAGAATAGGAAAGGGAAAGAAAAGAAAGATGTGTGCTTTGGGGATGATTTTTTTGTTCCCCCTGTCTTTCCTCACTACTTTGTCATTTTTCAGTGAACGATGTGTGTGCGTGTGCAGATTTGTGCACATCAGATGAAAGTGTTGCATGGTGTTTTTGCGAGCCACAGTTGTGCCGTAAACAATAAGAATCCTTGATCACACATCAAAGACTTCATATTGACACGCACAGCGATTTCTGAGGAAACACCAGCACATGTGACTTCAAAGCTGGGAGATGCTGATAATTCTCACTTTTTGTCATCGTTAAACATTCATAGCCCACCTGCACCCAGTTCTCTGTGGTAAGATGATCAAGTGTAAAGGATCACTGTCCAAAATTTATTTTTGACAAGTCAATGAATCACTTTAAACATGCATCATTCCTCTTTTTTATAGTCTGACTTGTAAGAACACTTACTTTAAGCCCCTTTCTCACTTTCATGGATGTGCATCCTGGAACGTTATGGCCTATAACTGTGACAAACCAGTGTGTGAAGAATCACGGTTGCCTACAAATGTGATGACGTAACAAGCCGATCTTGTATGCAGTGTGATAATGTAACCTGCTTTTGCAATGCAATGCCTGCAAAAACATCCCTATATAAATTATAAAATGGTGTATTATAAATTTAGCTAACTCCCCCCACCTATGCTTGTCTGTACTGGCTCAGTGCAAATGAAGTATCTTGTTCAAGGACACATAATGCAGTTAGTGTGACCAGGAATGAATCACAGGTCTATGTATTGGTTGCCCAACTCCTATCACACTGAGCTACTTGCTAGTCTCTATTTTTGTCATTCTCAAAACCTTTTCAAAACATTTTCATTAAAAATTTGCAACATATTTTTCAGTTATTTAAAGAACCGATTAGGTAGAGGTGTATAGATGTAATTTACCCGTGGCACATGGTGAGAGAAGGTATGATTAGCCTTGGCAGAGGAGTTCACTTTACATGTGCCCTCTAGTTGACAGATCTATGTAGCATTTGTGTATCTATGATAACAACTGGTCATAATAACTGTTTCATTTTTTAAAATCCATTAACATCTTGTTCTATGCTGTAGCAGTTCTAGAAAACATGTACTGTGAGTGCTGTGCAGAGTCTGACTTATTCTCAGGGAATTTTGGTGTTCCACAGGGATGTGTTCTGGCTCCTAGTCTATCTCACAGCTTGCTTGGACTGGGTGTTGGTTCGAGTTGTGGAGTCCAGCAACTTAGTTACTTTGTAGATGAGGAAGATTTGCTTATGACTTTGTGGAAGATGCTGCGATCTTTGTGGAATCAAATCAATTCAAATCAAATCAATTTTATTTATATAGCACCAAATCACAACAACAGTTGCCCGAAGGCGCTTTATATTGCAAGGCAAAAGCCATACAATAATCACAGAAAAACCCCAACGATCAAAACGACCCCCTATGAGCAAGCACTTGGCGACAGTGGGAAGGAAAAACTCCCTTTAACAGGAAGAAACTTCCAGCAGAACCAGACTCAGGGAGGGGCAGTCTTCTGCTGGGACTGGTTGGGGCTGAGGGGAGAGAATCGGGAAAAAGACATGCTGTGGAAGACAGCAGAGATCAATCACTAATGATTAAATGCAGAGTGGTGCATACAGAGCAAAAAGAGAAACAAACACTCAGGGCATCATGGGATCCCCCAGCAGTCTAAGTCTATAGCAGCATAACTAAGGGATGGTTCAGGGTCACCTGATCCAGCCCTAACTATAAGCTTTACGAAAAAGGAAAGTTTTAAGAAAAATCTTAAAAGTAGAGAGGGTGTCTGTCTCCCTGATCCAAATTGGGAGCTGGTTCCACAGGAGAGGAGCCTGAAAGCTGAAGGCTCTGCCTCCCATTCTACTCTTAAAATCCCTAGGAACTACAAGTAAGCCTGCAGTCTGAGCGCAAAGCGCTCTATTGGGGTGATATGGTACTAAGAGGTCCCTAAGATGGGACCTGATTATTCAAAACCTTATAAGTAAGAAGAAGAATTTTAAATTCTATTCTAGAATTAACAGGAAGCCAATGAAGAGAGGCCAATATGGGTGAAATATGCTCTCTCCTTCTAGTCCCCATCAGTACTCTAGCTGCAGCATTTGGAATTAACTGAAGGCTTTTCAGGGAACTTTTAGGACAACCTGATAATAATGATAATAATTTTCAGCATCACTCTGAAACAAGTCCTTTCTAATTTTAGAGATATTGCGCAAATGTAAAAAAGCAGTCCTACATATTTGCTTAATATGCGCATTGAAGGACATATCCTGATCAAAAATGACTCCAAGATTTCTCACAGTATTACTAGAGGTCAGGGTAATGCCATCCAGAGTAAGGATCTGGTTAGACACCATGTTTCTAAGATTTGTGGTGCCAAGTACAATAACTTCAGTTTTATCTGAATTTAAAAGCAGGAAATTAGAGGTCATCCATGTCTTTGTCTGTAAGACATTCCTGCAGTTTAACTAATTGTGTGTGTCCTCTGGCTTCAAGGATAGATAAAGCTGGGTATCATCTGCGTAAGAATGAAAATTTAAGCAACACATTCTAATAATACTGCCTAAGGGAAGCATGTATAAAGTGAATACAATTGGTCCTAGCACAGAACCTTGTGGAACTCCATAATTAACCTTAGTCTGTGAAGAAGACTCCCCATTTACATGAACAAATTGTAATCTATTAGATAAATATGATTCAAACCACAGCAGCGCAGTGCCTTTAATACCTATGGCATGCTCTAATCTCTGTAATAAAATTTTATGGTCAACAGTATCAAAAGCAGCACTGAGGTCTAACAGGACAAGCACAGAGATGGGTCCACTGTCTGAGGCCATAAGAAGATCATTTGTAACCTTCACTAATGCTGTTTCTGTACTATGATGAATTTAGAAACCTGACTGAAACTCTTCAAATAGACCATTCCTCTACAGATGATCAGTTAGCTGTTTTACAACTACCCTTTCAAGAATTTTTGAGAGAAAAGGAAGGTTGGAGATTGGCCTATAATTAGCTAAGATAGCTGGGTCAAGTGATGGCTTTTTAAGTAATAGTTTAATTACTGCCACCTTAAAAGCCTGTGGTACATAGCCAACTAATAAAGATAGATTGATCATATTTAAGGTTGAAGCATTAATTAATGGTAGGGCTTCCTTGAGCACCCTGGTAGGAATGGGGTCTAATAGACATGTTGATGGTTTGGAGGAAGTGACTAATGAAAATAACTCAGACAGAACAATCGGACAGAAAGAGTCTAACCAAATACCAGCATTACTGAAAGCAGCCAAAGATAACGATATGTCTTTGGGATGGTTATGAGTAATTTTTTCTCTAATAGTTAAAATTTTGTTAGCAAAGAAAGTCATGAAGTCATTACTAGTTAAATTTAAAGGAATACACGGCTCAATAGAGCTCTGACTCTTTGTCAGCCTGGCTACAGTGCTGAAAAGAAACCTGGGGTTGTTCTTATTTTCTTTGATTAGTGATGAGTAGTAAGATGTCCTAGCTTTATGGAGGGCTTTTTTTTTATAGAGCAACATACTTTTTTTCCAGGCTAAGTGAAGATCTTCTAAATTAGTATGACACCATTTCCTCTCCAACTTACGGGTTATCTGCTTTAAGCTGCGAGTTTGTGAGTTATACCACGGAGTCAGGCACTTCTGATTTAAAGCTCTCTTTTTCAGAGGAGCTACAGCATCCAAAGTTGTACTCAATGAGGATGTAAAACTATTGACGAGATCATCTATCTTACTCACAGAGTTTAGGTAGCTACTCTGCACTGTGTTGGTATATGGCATTGGAGAACATAACAAAGAAGGAATCATATCCTTAAACTTAGTTACAGCGCTTTCCGAAAGACTTCTACTGTAATGAAACTTATTCCCCACTGCTGGGTAGTCCATTAAAGTAAATGTAAATGTTATTAAGAAATGATCAGACAGAAGGGGGTTTTCAGGGAATACTGTTAAGTCTTCAATTTCCACACCATAAGTCAAAATAAGATTTAAAGTATGATTAAAGTGGTGGGTGGACTCATTTACATTTTGAGCAAAGCCAATTGAGTCTAATAATAGATTAAATGCAGTGTTGAGGCTGTCATTCTCAGCATCTATGAGGATGTTAAAATCGCCCACTATAATTATCTTATCTGAGCTAAGCACTAAGTCAGACAAAAGGTCTGAAAATTCACAGAGAAACTCACAGTAACGACCAGGTGGACGATAGATAACAACAAATAAAACTGTTTTTTGGGACTTCCAATTTGGATGGACAAGACTAAGAGTCAAGCTTTCAAATGAATTAAAGCTCTGTCTGGGTTTTTGATTAATTAATAAGCTGGAGTGGAAGATTGCAGCATTCTGACAGTTAGTGTGACTCGGGGGTGTTGACTCATTTAAACTAACATATTCATCCTGCTGTAACCAGGTTTCTGTAAGGCAGAATAAATCAATATGTTGATCAATTATTATATCATTTACTAACAGGGACTTAGAAGAGAGAGACCTAATGTTTAATAGACCACATTTAACTGTTTTAGTCTGTGGTGCAGTTGAAGGTGCTATATTATTTTTTCTTTTTGAATTTTTTATGTTTAAATAGATTTTTACTGGTTGTTGGTGGTCTGGGAGCAGGCACCGTCTCTACGGGGATGGGGTATTGGGGGGTTGGCAGGTGGAGAGAAACTGCAGAGAGGTGTTGTAAGACTACAACTCTGCTTCCTGGTCCCAACCCTGGGTAGTCACGGTTTGGAGGGTTTAATAAAATTGGCCAGATTTCTAGAAATGAGAGCTGCTCCATCCAAGTGGGATGGATGCCGTCTCTCCTAACAAGACCAGGTTTTCCCCAGAAGCTTTGCCAATTATCTATGAAGCCCACCTCATTTTTTGGACACCACTCAGACAGCCAGCATTCAAGGAGAACATGCGGCTAAACATGTCACTCCCGGTCCGATTGGGGAGGGGCCCAGAGAAAACTACAGAGTCTGACATTGTTTTTGCAAAGTTACACACCGATTCAATGTTAATTTTAGTGACCTCCGATTGGCGTAACCGGGTGTCATTACTGCCGACGTGAATACAGTCTTACCAAATTTACGCTTAGCCTTAGCCAGCAGTTTCAAATTTCCTTCAATGTCGCCTGCTCTGGCCCCCAGAAGACAATTGATTATGGTTGCTGGTGTCGCTAACTTCACATTTCTCAAAACAGAGTCACCAATAACCAGAGTTTGATCCTCGGCGGGTGTGTTGCCGAGTGGGGAAAACGGTTAGAGATGTGAACGGGTTGGTGGTGTACAGGGGGCTTCTGTTTAGGACTACGCTTCCTCCTCACAGTCACCCAGCCAGCCTGCTTTCCCGGCTGCTCGGGATCCGCTGGGGGACAGCCAACGGCGGCTAAGCTACCTTGGTCCGCACCGACTACAGGGGCCTGGCTAGCTGTAGGATTTTCCAAGGTGCGGAGCTGAGTCTCCAATTCGCCCAGCCTGGCCTCCAAAGCTATGAATAAGCTACAGTTATTACAAGTACTGTTACTGCTAAGGAGGCCGAAGAATACTAAACATTTCACACCCAGAGCAGAGAAGTGCGGGAGAGACAGGAGAAGCCGCCATGCTAAACCGGCTAAGAGCTAGTAGCTGCGCTAAGCTAGCGGATTCCTAAAAACACACAAAGTGAATAATGTGTAAATAATTTAGAGGTGATTTAGCAGAGGGAGTGCTTTAGTTAAGGCATGTGAAGATTACACTGTGAAACAAATCGTTATCTAGTTATCTAGATCAATCTAACTACGCAGATTAAACAGCTAACAGATACAGCCAAACACCGCTGTGCTCCGGAACAGGAAGTGATACAATACCGCAGTGAGAGCCAACCACCAGTAGAGGCCAGTATAGCCCAATGGATGTAATCAATGGATGTCCTGATTGCAGCACTCGAGAAGTTGAGTGAGGAGTCAGAACACCTGGAAATGGGATTGTGATTGTTGTAGATAAATGACACAGCCATCAGAAGTGCATCTGTATGTGATGAAACTCTCAAACCTATTGACATTCATTTAACTGCAGTGTAACATTCAGGTATGTGGGAGCTCAGCCTGTGTGGTCAAGAGATGTCCAGGAACAGCTCATGGACTTGTGCATTCACTGGACAGACATGTTTGGCAATGCCAGTACCTTTGTAAGAGAATGTAGTTATCTTCCTGTATGCTGAAAGAATTGTAAGGTGAGCAGTGACCTACAGGGTAAATTAGGTGTCTTTGGTACTATGTCTCTTTGGAGGATCATTGGGCACCAAGAGATGAGGACGGACTGGTTACCATCCAGGACCAAAGATGGTACGGTACTGGAATGGTATGGCAATGTGCAGCACCACTGCATGCTCTACGGCCTGCATACAATTCATAGTACTTTCTTTGTTTCAGTTGCACCCTAGCTTTCAGGTCAAAACAGTTGATCATCCACTTTGATGTCATCTAACATGGTAAATAGTGATGATTCCCCAATCCACATTTTATTTTGTTTGTGGACATAACTCCAGGGCCCCATTGCACCAAAATAGGATAAGGGATTAAGCCGGGATATCGTGTTTATCCTGGCTCAATCTATGTGTGAATGCAGTTTTACAAAAGCAGGAAAGTGGAAAAGTCAAATATGTTATGGCATAACACACCATGGAGATGTAGTCCTGTGAAGCTAGCCTACCCCAGACCCAGGCTACTTGCCAGGCTCTATTTTATCCTGTCAACCCCCAAAATATGAATCACTGCAAATTATGAATTATCTGCAAACCATGAATTGCAATACATGAATACTGAAAAAAATGGCTCCCTAAATGTGAATTTCTTCACATTTGGTGTGCTGTATGTGCTTGGCTGTGGAGCCAATGGTATGAAGCTTCCAACTGTGGGAGTATGACAGCATGCCCTTCACTTTCATTGCACCAGTGTGGTTCGCGCCACCCTTCGACTCACATGCGTTAATATTTGACAGGGTGTATCGCCCCAGTCAATCTTCCCACTTGTCACTGTCCCGGGAGCGGGGCCGGGTGCTTGACACCAGAAGTGTGAGGCTACTCGGGCTTGCCCCCCACCTCACCAGGTGCAGTGACACCCCCCTCCCCTCCAAAGAAATCAAATATTTTTTTGTGGAGATGGGGTTTGCGATCAAGATTTCCTGAAGTAATTGCTCAGTAAACTGACATCCATAAACTACTTAAACTGAAAGAAAATATATATCATGTAGGATATTCCATGTTTTGTGGGATGTTCTATTAATGATTTAGGCAAAACCATGATGCATGATTTGTTGCAGATTCCACATTTTAAGGATCATCAACCTCAACCCTTATATCAGTCAGCAGTCACCTCAGTGGAAACCAATAGTTATTCCACTCTCCACTACAATGTTATCACATTCAACTAGAACCCACTCTCATTATTTAACACCTGTGATCATCAGTTCCATTATTTTAGATCAATGGGTGATTTCAGATGATGTTACAATCATGACATAATTTACAGGTTCCCATGGTAGTACATATAGAAATACACATCCCATACAAATAGAAATACAATATATACGAGGTCTATTAGAAAAGTATCCGACCTTATTATTTTTTTCAAAAACCATATGGATTGAATCACGCGTGATTGTGTCAGACAAGCTTGAACCCTCGTGTGCATGCGTGCGTTTTTCCACGCCTGTCGGTTGCATCATTCACCTGTGAGCAGGCTTTGAGTGAGGAGTGGTCCAGGCCCCCTCGTCGTTGTTTCATTGCCAGGAAATGGCAGAATGATTTGGGCTTTTTTCCATCAGAACTTTGTTCAGAAACTGTTAGAGACTTTTTCACCACGTATATAGCGCCAAATCACAACAAACAGTTGCCCCAAGGCCTTATATTGTAAGGCAATGGTGTGGTGGAAATTACATTTACAAGGCCAAGAGTGCCCGTAGTTAAAGAATCACCCAAATACGAGGTCTGTGACAAAAGTATCCAACCTTTTTATTTATGCAAAAAATATATGGTTTTTATTCATATGTTGTTTATGTCAGCCAAGCTTGAACCTTCGTGCGCATGCGTGAGTTTTTCCACACCTGTCGGTTGCGTCATTCGCCTGTGGGCAGGCTTTGAGTGAGCACTGGTCCACCACTCTCGTCGTGTGTTCATTGCGAGGAAATGGCGGAAGGATTTGGCTTTTTTGCCATCACAATTTTTTCAGAAACTGTTAGAGACAGGCAGCTGGAAATTTATCTGGCTTTCGGTGAACATTTCCGGGCTTCACATAGAATAAGGAGTGTTACTACAGCTTTAAGGATGGCCCACAATGGCACATGGCTCGCCACACTCCGAGTCACCATCGAGAGGCAGAAAACCACCACATCATTTCTAAACGGATCGCTGTGTGGAGCCGGGACCGTCGTGTGCAATTTCTCTGGTTATCACAAGAGCTGGACATCAGCCATTTTCCGGCAGATTTCACTTTAACAAGAGATTTTGTCATGGAAAGCCTCGCGGAGGCTTTGCGCGTCTCGACCGATTTGCTGATGAAGCGAGACAAAGGAACACCTCCGTTTCGGAGTGTTAAAGGACAAGTTGGAACATGCCTATCTCGGCTTTCAGTGCTTACCAGTCAAGTGAATATAGAGAATTTGTGGAGAGCTGGGCTGGACCAGTGCTCACTCAAAGCCTGCCCACAGGCGAATGACGCAACCTACAGGCGTGGAAAAACTCACACATGTGCACGAAGGTTCAAGCTTGGCTGACGTAAAAACATATGAATCAAATCCATATACGAGGTCTCTTAGATAATAAACCGACCCTTTTATTTTTTTTTTAACTATATGGATTTGAATGACATGCGATTACACCAATCATGCTTGAACCCTCGCGCGCATAGCGTGAGTTTTTTCACGCATGTCGGTGACGTCATTTCCCTGTGGGCAGGCCTTGAGTGAGATGTGGTCCCGCCCTCGTCGGCTGAATTCCTTTGTTTCACACGCTGCTCGAGACGGCGCGCGTTGCTTATCAAATTTTTTCTGGACCTGTGAGGAATATCCGAGTGGACACTATTCGAGAAATTAAGCTGGTTTTCTGTGAAAAGTTTAACGGCTGATGAGAGATTATGGGGTGTTTCTGTCGGTGTAAGGACTTCCCACGGAGCGGGACGTCCTGCAGCGCTTCCAGGCGCTGTCGTTGGCTTGTTTCGAGCTGAAAACATCCTAATTAAGGCTTAATTCACCCAGGACACGTGAGAGAACAGAGAAGATTCAGAAGAGGCCGGCATGAGGAATTTATGCGGACATTCCACTGTTTAAGGACATTTTTTTAATGAAAGATGTACGCGCAAATTCGCCGAGTCATTTCCGTGACGACTCGGCAAATCTGTGTGCGCCGCGACAGGAAAAACACCTCCGTGTTGAAAACCATTTGTAGAATTCAGGCGGCTTTTAATGGCTTTCAACAAGTGAGTAACTGAGAAATTGTTTAACAGCTTGGGCATGTTCCAACTTGCCCGTTAAGATTTCCAACGGAGGTGTTTTTCCTGCCGCGACCCCCCGCGGTTGGGTCCAGCCCGACATGCGACTCTGCCCGCACGTTCTTTCATTACAAAATGACCGTTAACAATGGAATGTCCGAATAAACTCCTCATGCCGACTTCTTCTGAAAGTTCTCTGTTCTCTGACGACTTACTGCGTCAACAGAGCCTGAAATGTGGAAGTTTTCAACTTGAAACGGCGAGACGCTGCCGCCTCGAACCGCAGATCGCCGTCAGGCGCCGTGGACCGTCCTTAAAGCGACACTACCAGACCAAAATCTCTCATCAGCCGTTAAAATTTTTACCGAAAACCAGCTGAATTTATTGAATGGTGTCCACTCAGTTGTGCCTTACAGTTTTGAAAAAATTTTTATCAAACAAAGCAACAGTCTCTGAGCCATTCCTAAACAATGAAAAAAATCAACGAGCGGGTGGACGACTCCTCACTCAAAGACTGCCCACAGGCGAATGACGTAACCGACAGGCGTGAAAAAACTCTCGCATGCCCACGAGGGTTCAAGCATGTCTGATGTAATCACACGTGATTCAAATCCATATGGTTCTTGAAAAATAATAAGGTCGGATACTTTTCTAATAGACCTCGTATTTTTTGCATAAAATAAAAAGGTCGGATACTTTTCTCACAGACCTCGTACATCCTTGTCATTGTGACATTCACTATTTGTCCCATTGTATAGAGGAGGAGTCTGCTGTATGTCTGACATAATTTATTATGCATTTTGTAGTGCTTTTTTGTGCTACACACTTCCCTCCATTGAATAACTTCAGGGGTAGCACAGTGGCTTCATGGTTAGCACTGTTCCCTCATAACAAGCAGGTCACGGGATTGATTTACACCTGTGACCTTTCTGTGTGAGGTGTGCGTGTGTGTGAGAATGTCTGTTTGTCTATATGTGACCATGCGACAAACTGGCATACTGTCCAGGGTGTACCCCGCCTCACGCCCCGTTAACCTTAATTGGAGTAAGTAGTTGAAGATGACTTTTGAGTGAATACACTTTCATTAAAATGTGTCCTTGATACACGGCAGCTAAATCCAGTAATCTGTAAGGTGAGTAGATTTTTACACATTGATCAGCCATTGAATTGCTGTCAGATGAAGAATTGAACAAGTTCCTATCATTATTTTTCACTGAATTGAGAAAAGCAGTTGTGGCTTCCACACACTGAACCCTGGTCCTCAACGGTGCTTGCTCTGCTCAGCGGTGTGCCTGGGGGGGGAGTCAACTGCTGTGGGTTACAGAACCCCTTCTGCCCATGGGTTGGAAGTGGTTCTGTGCACTGCTTTTGAGTTCCTGTTCTACAAAGAAGCATCTGCCTAATTGTAAGTAAGGTATCAAATGACAAGGATCTATATGGTTGTCATATAAAACAAATAATGAATGTTTTCTATTTCTGCAATGGAAAGAATATTTTAATTTTAGAAAAGATGGAATGTTCCATTTTTTTCAGCTCATGCAAATATTCTTTCTATTGCATATACGGTAGTGTTCAGAATAACAGTAGTGCTATGTGACTAAAAATTAATCCAGGTTTTGAGTATATTTCTTATTGTTACATGGGAAACAAGGTACCAGAAGATTCAATAGATTCTTACAAATCCAACAAGACCAAGCATTCATGATATGCACACTCTTAAAGCTATGAAATTGGGCTATTAGTAGAAAAGTAGAAAAGGGGGTGTTCACAATAATAGTAGTGTGGCATTCAGTCAGTGAGTTCGTCAGTTTTGTGGAACAAACAGGTGTGAATCAGGTGTCCCCTATGTAAGGATGAAGCCAGCACCTTTTGAACATGCTTTTCTCTTTGAAAGCCTGAGGAAAATGGGACATTCAAGACATTGTTCAGAAGAACAGCGTAGTTTGATTAAAAAGTTGATTGGAGAGGGGAAAACATACGCAGGTGCAAAAAAATTATAGGCTGTTCATCTATAGTGATCTCCAATGCTTTAAAATGGACAAAAAAAAAAAAAAAAAAAAAAACAGACGCATGGAACGGAAAACAACCATCAAAATGGATAGAAGAATAACCAGAATGGCAAAGGCTCACCCATTGATCAGCTCCAGGATGATCAAAGACAGCCTGGTGTTACCTGTAAGTGCTGTGACAGTTAGAAGACGCCTGTGAAGCTAATTTATTTGCAAGAATCCCCGCAAAGTCCCTCTGTTAAATAAAGACGTGCAGAAGAGGTTACAATTTGCCAAAGAACATGTCAACTGGCCTAAAGAGAAATGGAGGGATATTTTGTGCACTGATGAGAGTAAAATTGTTCTTTTTGGGTCCAAGGGCCGCAGACAGTTTGTGAGACGACCCAAACTCTGAATTCAAGCCACAGTTCACAGTGAAGACAGTGAAGCATGGTGTTGCAAGCATCATGATATGGGCATTTTTCTCCTACTATGGTGTTGGGCCTATATATCACATACCAGGTATCATGGATCAGTTTGGATATGTCAAAATACTTGAATAGGTCATGTTGCCTTATGCTGAAGAGGACATGCCCTTGAAATGACAGAGATAGATAGATAGACAGACAGACAGACAGACAGACAGATAGATAGATATAGATAGATATAGATAGATAGATAGATAGATAGATAGATAGATATATAGATAGATAGATAGATAGATAGATAGATAGATAGATAGATGATATATATTTAGTATTCACAGTTCCTCTGATTGCGCCTCTTCGTCCTGATGTCGCGCCGTTGTCGCGCCTGTTTCCACTGAGTGATACCTCGGTGCAGGTGTCTTTTCCGAGTGAAGAACACAGTTATGGGTAGTTGTTGGCATCTTTTTCTTTTTCTGGGCGAGAAGATTCTTATAAACAGACACGCAGAACACAATTCGCGTGCTCTCCCTTCCCGGTGCTGCGACCGGCCTGCTTGATGAGGACGCAGAACACAATGCGCTAAAAAAAAAAAAAGCAAAATTAGATTAAAAAAAAACTGCGAGGCTGCGAAACGTGAACCGTGTTATAGCGAGGCCACTGTATGTTATTAATTTAAAAACAAAGAAAAGGGACTTTGGTGTGTCACTGCACTGACTGTGTGCTTCCAAAAAAAAGAAAAAGATGTTGTGTCCCTCCTCACTCCAGCGAAAAATCACATCAGAAATTTGTCCAGCTTTGGTGCATCACTGCTGCTCTGACATCACCAAACAGGAACTTTAAATGGGAGTCCAAAAATAAGCAAAAAAATCATGTCAGAAATTAGTCCAGCTTTTCATTCTAACTTCCTCCTAACAGCTCTTCATGCCTACAGATGGCTTATAGCGCAGTGGATTGTTTTGTGTATGTGTGTGTTGTGTGTTTGGTTCGGAGAATCAGCACCATCAATTAGCACCTCCAAATCGTTGTCTGTCAGCAAACAAACTCTGCATGTTTAGCTAAACGTTACTGCACTAGTGGGCGGGGTTTGCAAACGCACTTTAACTGCAACGCAACACAAATGGGATGAATAATCCATGTCACGTGACATACAAAGCACCAATCAAATGAGAAGGATCCATTCAGCTGTTGTATAACAAAAAAATATTCTGTAATAATATATTGATTATTTCATTACAATGGTACCTGTCAGTGGGTGATATGAGTACTAGAGTCCGCAGCCGCAGTGCTGCCTACTTACGCAAATGTTCCTTCGTGGAGAGCGACATGCCATTTTCACCCCGGGCAAAATATTGACGAAGTGCCTGGTTGTAAAATGTTTCATGTGCATTTTCAATGCATATACATGAGTGCACACATGGACAAAAGCTTGCAAAATACATGTTAAAACACTCTTACCTGGATATTGAGCCAGTAAAATTAACCTATCTATAAAGCAAGAAGCTTCTGTGTGAGTGCGAGTTTGTGGCTAGCATATCTCTCTATTTCAGATCGGCCTCAGCCCTTGTGATATGGCTTGTCACAACATAATGTGCATCTTTTATTATGAAAATTTTGCTAATCAATCTTTACCTTTATTTTAAACCTTTATTTTGGTTAACATTGTAACATTTCTACTTCCAAGATAGCATGACTCTCTAATGTTACTGGTAGCAAAGTTAACATCAGATAGTTCATGTTGTTAAGCATTTCACAATAAAACATGGGTAACACTTTATATCAATTGCATATAAATTAAAAGTAAAGCATTTATAAATTGTAAGTAAATGCTTAAATAACTACTTATAAAACATTTACAAAGCATTCTTTTTATTAGCTACTCATTGGTAAGAAAATAATAGATGGCTTAATAATTATTAATGCTAAATGGATGGCATTTATATAGCGCTTTTCCATCTGCATCAGATGCTCAAAACGCTTTACAAATAATGCTCATTACACACCGGGAGCAACTAGGGAATTAAGGACCTTGCCCAAGGGCCCTTAGTGATTTTCCAGTCAGGCTGGGATTTGAACCGAAGATCTCCTCGTCTCAAGCCCAATGCCTAAACATTAGACCATCACCTCACCCAACATAATAACAAATTGTAATGTCTTTATAAAACATTTGAATGATTTTTAAATTCTCTATAGACCATTTAAGAAAAGTTGATCATTAATAGTTCATCATTTACAAACGTAAAATCAGACACTATTCATTAGTGATAAAACACAGTAACAAGTAACTGTGCTGCCATCAGTTGCTAACCGATAGGTAAACGTGGGTTCAGAACGGGTCGCCATTAGCTGCTAAGGGATAGTGGCTAATCGGCTAAATGGTCTTATAAACTAATGAGGTTTACATCCGACAGTATAAATTCACATCTATCAAGCGGATAGCCTCTCGGACGGAAACAAAGTGTACGTTTGATGATTTTCAACCTTAGAATATGTGAAGCCGTTAACATTAAACGTTAGCATTAAACAAATAGCCAATGCAGCTTTAGCCTAGCTTTCATTAACACTTACGCACATAGCCGATTAACTGTCGTTTTCAGTGAGGTGTCTGCTGGAAGTGTGCGCGAGAACGCCAGTAATTAAGCAACATTAGTCCATATGGTCTAAAAATTGTTAAAACCAGTTTTTCATGTTACTCTTTCTCCTTGTACATTCATCGTCAGTGAGAACAAAAATAGGAAATGTTCCTCGCCATTTTAATTTGTTGAACAGTTGTTTGAGCTGCTGCCATCTGTCAGCAATATAATATCATTTGCACTTGGTGTTGCAGCCATTTGTCGGCGAGGTAAGTAAAATCACCTCTTATTTGGTTTAAAAAAACAATAGGTTTATGTTCCTAGAAATGATGGGTGCTTAAAATGAAGAAATGTAATTAATGAAACATAAATAATAAACAATTGGGTGCTAAAATTAAATTAAGAAATTGAATAAAATAAAATACAAATAAGGACTAATAAATAATAATAATACAACCCCATGATGGCACTGGGAAAAAGCTCAAAATGAGGACCTCCTTAACTGGAGGTACAGTATTTGAGAGAGCTAAAAGGGAAAGGAAAAGAAGAAGAATTAGAGAGCAGGTAGCAGCTAAAAGAACAGAAGAGTAATGTGATGAACAAATAATAGGTACAGAGAGTCATTATTGTGGGAATCTTAAATTGTTTATAGAGAATTTAAATAATTTATAAATGTTTTATAAAGACATTACATATTTTGTTATAATAATTATTAAGTCATCTATTTATGTTCTTACAAATGAGTAGCTAATAAAAAGAATGCTTAATCATTTGTGAGGAAAAATGTAAAGACAATAAAAATATGATTTGTAAAGTATTTTTTTAACACAAATGAATAGTGTCTGATTTACGTTTGTAAATGATGAACTAGTAATGATCAACTTTTCTTGAATGGTTTATAGAGAATTAAAAATAATTTATAAATGTTTTACAAAGACATTACATATTTTGTTATTAATATTTATTAAGCCATCTATTGTATGTTCTTACAATGAGTAGCTAATAAAATGTAAATGTTTTACAAGAAGTTATTTAAGCATTTACTTATGCTTTATAAATGCTTTACTAATGCTTATAACGTGCAATTAATATAAAGTGTTACCAAAACATTTAATGTCAGCCTCCCAGCAAATACTTCTACTGTGAAAGGCATGCTGTCAGTGTTCCTTGTGACTGAGTTTAACTTGGCAACACTGAGGAGGTGTTAGTGAAAATCTGTTTTTGCTAATATCAACAAATTCCCCACTATTTGTACAAAATTTCAGTAAATACACAAGCTGAATAAAGTCTTATAGTTTCCCATATTTGTACAACGTTTCAGTAAGTACATAAGGTGAATAAAATCTTGTATTTGCTGTGAGTTAAAGTTTAAATAAATTGTGTGCAGTAGATGGGGTAGTGAGGATTTGCTGTTTCAAATATTCTAAATGTTCTCTTTAATTTTGTCTCTTCCAGTAACTTGTTTAATAGGAATCCTTTTATTTTCATATCACTGATAATAAAACAGATTTTTAGGAAATTGTAGATTCATTTAATATAATAACACATCTTTGTACATCCCACCTTCAAACATAGCCTCATATGACCATCCAGTTTTCTATAGCAATACAAACTTCTTATGGGCACTGCACTAGTTTACATTAAATTATTAAGGAAAGTATTAAATTTACCCTGACAACCACATTCTAAAATATTAGTGTTGCAAGCTTACACAGGTCTGATCTGTTCAAGCTTCAATCAGTTCCTTTGCAGATGATCATTCATGAGTCACATTTTATTCCAGGGACTGGTGGCCATATCAAGGTGCAGAAGTTGAATTTGAATATGTCATAATCCAAACAAGTTACTGTTGAAAGTTTACCAGATCCGATATATTCCAGCTTCCAAATTCTTCCATCCATTCCATTCATCTTCTACCGCTTAGTCCAATTAAGGGTCGCAGGTGCTTGAGCCTATCCCAGCAGCCATAGAGCACGAGGCGGGGTACACCCAGGACAGGACGCCAGTCTGTCACAGGGCCACAAACAGACAACAAACACAGATACACCCCCCACACACACACCTAGGGGCAATTTAAAGATTCCAGTCCACCTCAGCCGCATGTCTTTGAAAGTGGGAGGAAACCAGAGCACCCGGAGGAAACCCACACAAACATGGGGAGAACATGCAAACTCCACACAGAAAGACCATGGGAATTGAACCCACAACTTTCTCACTGTGAGGCAACAGTGCCAACCACGAAGCCACCGTGCTGCCCACAGTAATTAATTTCACATGGTAAATCCATTTTTGTATCATACTGAATTAATTCAGCTTTGAGGCATGAAGCTCTGCAAGATGCACCACAGTTTATCACCAAAAATTCACAGAAAAAGTAACAAGAATATACCAAACTACTTATGGAAGGAAATGTTGTCTTCCTTCTTCCTCCATTTGTGGCATTGCATCTTTCTGGTATTTTTCAGCTGTTTCTTAACAATATTATGAGCTATGTCTGCCTGCTAGCCACTCAGTTGTCCAGTTTCAAAATGGCGACCACAGGACACTAATTGTTGAAGCTTTGTAGGTGGAATTCTTTCCCATTCTTACTTCATGTACGACATCAGTTGTTCAACAGTCCGGGGTCTCTGTTGTCGTATTTTGCGCTTCATAATGCGCCACACATTTTCAGTGGGCCACAGGTCTGGACTGCAGGTAGGTCAGTCTAGTACCCGCACTCTTTTACTACGAAGCCACGCTGTTGTAACACGTGCAGAATGTGGCTTGGCATTGTCTTGCTGAAATAAGCAGGGACGTCCCTGAAAAAGACATTTCCTGGATGGCAGCATGTGTTGCTCCAAAATCTGGATGTATCTTTCAGTGCTGATGGTGCCATCACAGATGTGTAAGTTGCCCATGCCAAGGACACTAACACACCCCCATACCATCACAGATGCTGGCTTTTTAACTTTGCGCTGGTAACAATCTGGATGGTCTTTTCCCTCTTTTGTCCAGAGGACACGACATCCATGATTTCCAAAAACAATTCTTAATGTGGACTCATCAGACCACAGCACTTTTCCACTTTGCATCTGTCCATTTCAAATGACCTTGGGCCCAGAGAACGCCACATTTCTGGATGTTGTTGATGTATGCTTTGGCTTTGTATGGTAGATTTAACTTGCACTTGTAGATGTAGTGATGAACTGTGTTAACTGACAATGGTTTTCTGAAGTGTTCCTGAGCCCGCACAGTAAGATCCTTTACACAATGTTGGTTTTTAAAGCAGTGCCGCCTGAGGGATCGAAGGTCACGGGCATTCAATGTTGGTTTTCAGCCTTGCCGCTTACGTGTAGAAAGGTCTCCAGATTCTCTGAATCTTCTGATTATGGACTGTAGATGATGAAATCCCCAAATTCCTTGCAATTGAACATTGAGAAACATTGTTCTGTAAACTGCTGGACAATTTTTCATGCAGTTGTTCACAAGGTGGTGATCCTCGCCCCATCTTTGCTTGTGAACGGCTGAGACTTTTGGGTATGCCCTTTAATACCCGATCATGGCACTCGCCTGTTTCCAATTAGGTGTTCTTTGAACATTCATCAGCTTTCCCAGTCTTTTGTTGTATTGTTCCAACTTTTTGAAATGTGTTGCAGGCATGCATTTCAAAATGAGCAAATATTTGCACAAAAACAACAAAGTTTATCAGTTTCAACATTAAATATCTTGTCTTTGTGGTGTATTCAATTGAATATAGGTTGAAGAGGATTTTCAAATCATTGTATTCTGTTTTATTTACATTTTACACAACGTCCCAACTTCATTGGAATTGGGGTTGTAGTTTTAAGCCGCATTCCTGCTGTGCAGGAGTCATAAGGTGCATGGATGCATAAATAGTGAACAGTGCTATTATAATAAATACTTAAGGATGATAGTATTAACGATAAGGAGAGGAATGACAGTGAAATAACAGTCACTCAGGCAGTGGAGAGGTCAGTGTATAAGAGTTATTGAGAAGCCTAATGGCCTGTGGGTTGAAGCTGCTGGCCAGCATAGTAGTCCTGGACTTCATACTCCTGTAACATCTGCTTGAGTAAGAGTGAGTGTTTGGGGGTGTACTGTCCCTGATGAGGTTGTGTGTCCTTCGTAATATGTCCTGCAGTGAGGGGAAGGCTGCCCCAGAGATGTACTGTGAGGTATTAATCACAGCAGGTAGATGCATTCTGTGTCGCTATGTTAGTCTTCTTTTACATTAATCATGAAGAAAAGAAATATTATGTTACTATACGAGGGCTGTCAATAAAGTAAGGGTCCTTTTATTTTTTTCAAAAACTATATGGATTTCATTCATATTTTTACGTCAGACATGCTTGAACCCTCGTGTGCATGCGTGAGTTTTTCCACGCCTGTCGGTGACGTCATTCGCCTGTGAGCACTCCTTGTGGGAGGAGTCGTCCAGCCCCTCGTCGGAATTCCTTTGTCTGAGAAGTTGCTGAGAGACTGGCGCGTTGTTTGATCAAAATTTTTTCTAAACCTGTGAGACACATCGAAGTGGACACGGTTCGAAAAATTAAGCTGGTTTTCAGTGAAAATTTTAACGGCTGATGAGAGATTTTGAGGTGATTCTGTCGCTTTAAGGACTTCCCACAGTGCGAGATGTCGCTCAGCGCTCTCAGCCGCCGTCGTCAGCCTGTTCAAGCTGAAAACCTCCACATTTCAGGCTCTATTGATCCAGGACGTCGTGAGAGAACAGAGAAGTTTCAGAAGAAGTCGGTTTTTCCGGATATTCCACTGTTAAAGGAGATTTTTTTAATGAAAAACGTGCGGACGGATCCGCGCGTCGGGACGCAGCCGACGCGGTGCGGCGGCACAGGAAAAACACCTCCGTGTTGATAACCATTTGTAAAATCCAGGCGGCTTTTGATGGCTTTCAGTGGAGTGAGTATATGAGAAATTGTTTAACAGGCAGGACATGTTCCAACTTGTCCTTAAGGCTTTCAACAGAGGTGTTTTTCCTGTGACGGCGTCGCGGCCACTTCGATGTGTCTCACAGGTTTAGAAAAAATTTTGATCAAACAACGCGCCAGTCTCTCAGCAACTTCTCAGACAAAGGAATTCCGACGAGGACCCCTTCAATTGAAGATGTGTGTACTGCAGGCACATCTTAGTTCTCCGTACACTTTTAAACCATCATGCTGGTGTACAGAGACAGAATTGCAAAAACTGCCACTGTCAAAAAACGTACGGCCCGGGCTACACGGATGTGTGGACATCTGCAATGGATGTCACAGAAGTAGAAAACAAGCTATTTCAAGGGTGTTTTATGACACCATTTTTGTTGTAAGAGCATTTTGCAAACTTGATTAAATCTGATCATTTAAACAAGCTGCCGCATTTCCATCCACACAAATTGAAATGACCCACAGCAGACACAGTAAAATGAAAATAAATTTGATAATAAAAATAAATAGTGCCCTACAGTACGTAGAATTGTTTAATTGTATTTTCCCATATAACATATTATTTTGCGCTGGACAGTAGGAAACTGCAGAATTAAGAATCATGATTCATACTGCTCATATAATCCCAAAAATTGTGATAATCCAGAATTTTGTGAGTACAGGATATTTAGTGTAAATGACACTCCCTGTGTTTGCCTTGGTGCATTGCTTGCTTGCTTCAGAGCTGCTCATACTTTAAACCCAAGGGACGGATGCCAGAGATGAGATGAATGAACAGAAGAATCAGCATGTCACACATTTGCCCAGTGGGACTTGCTTGCCCAGTCGAGCATCATTTGGAAGCAATGCCATTTTGCTATGATGTTCAGCTGTAATATCACTCCCTATGCTTTTAATAGATTGCACACATTCATTTTGCCACCTCAAGGCTCCATGTTGCTCTGATTATGTATCAGATCTAGTTGTCACATTTTAGTTCAGAATTTCTTCTGTACAGATTGAAATTCTCATGCCTGAGTTGATAATTAACCGATCTATTTTCATCCTTTTTTTTAGCAATCCTCCATGCAAAATGCGCTCAAAAATATATATTGAAAATGCACTGACCCATGCACAACACAACTTTTGTTATTCATTGATTTATTTAGTTCCTGAAGACAACAGATTGTTTCCAGACTCCCTTTTTTGTCTCTCTTTTTTTATGAAATTTGATGCTTTCTTTTTCTGCTGTTGTAATGTGAATGTCCATAATGATTTAACGTGGCTGCCTAGTAAGCTGATACAAAAACAAAAAGTCCAGGTTTCACTTCTTGATTGTCCAGGTAGTCAGAGATCATGGTGGCACCGCACTCACATTTCAAGTTCTCAGGCATGTAGGTGTTGGTGATGCTGATACCTGTCAGGAGCAAAGAGGTCAAAGTTTTCGGTGTCTGTTGCTTCTTGTCCTACTGTATGGTTGTGAGACTTGGACACTAACCAGTTACCTAAGTTGATGACTTGACATCTTTGGTACTAATCCGCTAACTGCTAATTAGCAAAGCTAACTTTTCTGTTAGCTGATTAGCTTTTCAGCTAACTTGGAAACCATCAACGGACCAATTAACTTCCGCTAAATTTAGTTCTGATTACTTTAAGACCGCTGACATTTTGTGGGCATAGTGAATAAAGCTTAACAGTTAAACACATTTGTAAAGCCTGAAATCATACATTTTAGTGCCTACTTGTTACATATTTTGGAGCAGACAGATAGCTCCTACAAAAGGGAGGTGTCTGTAAAATGCTAAAACCTTTTAAAATGAGTGCATTACTTTAAAACTAAAACATGTAGCTGATTTTCACTTTGTAAAATGACGGAGGTGATGTTAATTTCAATAACTTGTCCAGAATTAGTTTGTTTAAAATTTTAACCTTAAGTCAAAACTGTCTTGCTGTGCATGACTCCTGTGATACGTCTGCACATCTGTATGGATGATCATCAGGTCGCTTTTGCTAAGAGAAGCCTGATCTGAGACAGAAGCACTGGCTCTTTGTTGTTCGTGGCTGCCAGTGTACTAGAGTCAATACTAAAAGTTATTGGTTTAGGTTTTAGCTGCAATTCTGCTATTTTTTTAGGGGTTATCGGTTTAGTTTTATAAAAGTTAATCCTCTCCCTCCCAACTCTTCTGTACTTTGCTCCACGGTGAAACCATCTGATAAAACCAATGATTAAGTTGTGCACATATCATTCATCACAGAACCTACTGTGGACAAACTGTATCTTCATGAATTACCAACCAATTCCCATTTAAGTCAAAATGGGAGCCTTGCTACTGTCAAGACATGAAGTTTGTGAAATGTGTAAAAAAAAAAAAAAAAGATTATAACTTTGCCTGAGTTGAAGAGGATTAACTTTTCAGTTGAAGAGGATTAACTTTTCAGTCATCACAGCTAACTTTTTGGTTAGCGTGCCCACCACTGGTGTTGCCCAAGCTCCACCTCTTTAGCCATTTATGGGTTGGTCATAATGCAGAGTAAGGGCTTCCAACATGGCAATACCCAGAGCAGCACTTTTTTGGCTTCAGAATGGCTCTCTGTAGAAAACCTATGGGTTACAGTGGGGCCAAAAAGTATTTAGTCAGTCCCTGATTGTGCAAGTTCTCTGACTTAGAAAGATGAGAGAGGTCTGTAATTTTCATCATAGGTACACTTCAACTGTGACAGACAAAATGAGAAAAAAAAAATCCAGGAAATCACATTGTAGGATTTTTCAAGAATTTATTTGTAAATTATGGTGGAAAGTAAGTTTTTGGTCACCCACAAACAAGCAAGATTTCTGGCTCTCACAGACCTGTAACTTCTTCTTTAAGAAGCTCTTCTGTCCTCCACCTGTTACCAGTATTAATGGCACCTGTTTGAATTCATTATCTATAAAAGACACCTGTCCAAAGCGTCAAACAATCAGACTCCAAACTCAAACATGGCCAAGACTAAAGAGCTGTCGAGGACACCAGGAAGAAAATTGTAGATGTGCACCAGGCTGGGAAGAGTGAATCTACAATAGTCAAGCAGATTGGTGTGAATAAATCTACTGTGTGAGCAACTGTTTGAAAATGGAAGACATACAAGACCATTAATAATCTCCCTCGATTTGGGGCTCCATGCAAGATGTCATCCTGTGGGATCAAAATGATCATGAGAACGGTGAACAAAAATCCCAGAACTACACGGAGGGATCTGATGAATGGCCTGCAGAGAGCTGGGACCAAAGTAACAAAGGCTACACACTGTGCAGAGAGGACTCAAGGATTCAATTCAAAGGATTCAAAAGAATTTTATTGTCATATGCACAAAGGAACATGTTCCCTGCACAATGAAATGTTTCTATTGCATTTAACCCATCCTAATTGCCAGTTAGGAGCAGAAGTCGCCATAAGGCGACCGGGGAACTCAAATCCTGCAGTGCCAGGCATGTCCCCCTGCTTAAGCCACTACATTTCCAGGCCTGTCTGAAGTTTGCCAGAGTATATGGATGATCCAGAAGAGGATTGGGAGAATATGAAACCAAAATAGAACTTTTTAGTAAAAACTTAACTAGTCATGTTTGGGGGAAGAAGAATGCTGAGTTGCATCCCAAGAACACCATACGTACTGTGAAGCATAGGGGTGGAAACATCATGCTTTGGGGCTGTTTTTCTGCAAAGGGGACAGGATGACTGATCTGTTAAGGGAAGAATGAACGGGCCATGTATCGTGAGATTTTAAGCCAAAACCTCCTTCCATCAGTGAAAGGATTGAAGATGCAATATGGCTTTGTCTTCCAGCATGACAACGATCCCAAACACACCACTTGGGCTCGTAAAAGCATTTCAGTGTCCTGGAGTGGTCAAGCCAGTCTGCAGACCTCAACCCCATAGAAAATTTGTGGAGGGAGTTGAAAGTTCGTGTTGCCCAGCAATAGCCCCAAAACATCACTGCTCTAGAGGAGCTCTGCATGGAGGAATGGGCCAAAATACCAGCTACAGTGTGTGCAAACGTGGTGAAGACTGACAGGAAACATTTGACCTCTGTCATTGCCAACAAAGATTATGTTTGTTGTATGGCTGGGGGGCCTGGCTGCCTTTTTGTTTCTGTCTTTTGTTTTCCCTTCCAGGTTGGCTTGCATTTGGGACTGAGTGGCTGTGTTGCTGAGGTTATCAGGACCTCACCCTGATCACCTGCAGCTCGTCAGGACTCACAGCTGAGGTGCATCTATATGGATTGGAACATGGTGGCATTTAAGACTGGAGTATACAGTGTGTATTTGCCAGAGACTCGACCTTGTGACCAGACGGGTGAGATCGTCGTCTCGGGAGCCATCTCATCATCAGGGATGCAGAGAACGTCCAGGGTTTGATGCACGGTCTGTGAAAGAGGAGGGGGTGAGGTCTCACGCTCGTCAGCACACTTCCTGAGGTACGTTAGATTTTGTGACTAACATTTATACAGTCCAGTAAATGTGGTGTCCCTCACACCTTTATTATATTGAGCTGTATGTTAGTCATGTATCGGCTTCCACTGCAGTGGAGTTTGTGAACTGGATGTTCCATGCCTGCAGGTTGGGAAGCTGATTAGTAATCAAGCCAGGAAGTTGTTTGCTGTTTGTACACCTTAAGTGTTCTCTCTGTGTGTAGAGTGTGGACTCACATAATGGTTCCTTCTTTCACAGACTCGGTTTGTTGCGGCCACCTGGGGGGTGTCGGCGGGGTCCTTTGGTCCGAACAGGCTTCTGGCTCCGGACCGTTAGCGCTGCTGGGAGCGCACCACGCCAGACCGCACTTCTGTTATTTTGTATCACTGTTATGTATTAAATTCAGTTAGCCTTTGTACGTGCTCTGCTTATTTCATACTGGGTCCTTCAAACGCTGGTCGGTTCTCCGAGCTGCGTCCGACACATAACAATGTTATTGAGTTGAAACTGTTGTTATTGACCAAATACTTATTTTCCACCATAATGTACTAATAAATTCTTTAAAAATCCTACAATGTTATTTCCTGCATTTCTTTTCTCATTTGTCTCCTCATAGTTGAAGTGCACCTATGATGAAAATTACGACCTCTCTCATCTTTCTAAGTAGAAGAACTTGCACAATCAGGGACTGACTAAATACTATTTGGCCCCACTGTACATCACAAAAGGGTTTGTCAGTGTATATACACATTCTATGGTGATCTTCCATATACTGTGTGGGTGTGTCATACTGTGCAGATGGGTCCAATGGGTGTCTCACCTGTCAAATACGACTTTGTCTCATAGAGTAAGTGATTATGTTTGAGAACTACAACCCCTGGCAAAAATTATGGAAAAAATATGGAAACAAATATGGAATCACTCAATTCTGAGGAAAAAATTATGGAATCATGAAAAACAAAGAAACGCTCCAACACATCACTAGTATTTTGTTGCACCACCTCTGGCTTTTATAACAGCTTGCAGTCTCTGAGGCATGGACTTAATGAGTGACAAACAGTACTCTTCATCAATCTGGCTCCAACTTTCTCTGATTGCTGTTGCCAGATCAGCTATTTGCAGGTTGGAGCCTTGTCATGGACCATTTTCTTCAACTTCCACCAAAGATTTTCAACTGGATTAAGATCCGGAATATTTGCAGGCCATGACATTGACCCTATGTGTCTTTTTGCAAAGAATATTTTCACAGTTTTTGCTCTATGGCAAGATGCATTATCATCTTGAAAAATGATTTCATCATCCCAAAACAACCTTTCAACTGATGGGATAAGAAAGTGTCCAAAATATCAACGTAAACTTGTGCATTTATTGATGATGTAATGACAGCCATCTCCCCAGTGCCTTTACCGACATGCAGCCCCATATCATAGTGACTGTGGAAATGTACATGTTCTCTTCAGGCAGTCATCTTATAAATCTCACTGGAACGGCACCAACAAAAGTTCCAGCATCATCACCGTGCCCAATGCAGATTCGAGATTCATCACTGAATATGACTTTCATCCAGTCATCCACAGTCCACGATCGTTTTTTCCTTAGCCCATTGTAACCTGTTTTTTTTCTGTTTAGGTGTTAATGATGGCATTTGTTTATCTTTTCTGTATGTAAATCCCATTTCCTTTAGGCGGTTTCTTACAGTTCGGTCACAGACATTGACTCCAGTTTCCTCCCATTCGTTCCTCAGTTTGTTTGTTGTGCATTTTCGATTTTTTGGACATATTGCTTTAAGTTTTCTGTCTTGACGCTTTGATGTCTTCCTTGTCTACCAGTAGGTTTGCCTTAAACACCTTCCCATATTGTTTGTATTTGGTCCAGAGTTTAGACACAGCTGACTGTGAACAACCCAACATCTTTTGCAACATTGCGTGATGATTTACCCTCTTTTAAGAGTTTGATAATCCTCTCCTTTGTTTCAATGACAATCTCTTGTGTTGGAGCCATGATTCATGTCAGTCCACTTGGTGCAACAGCTCTCCAAGGTGTGATCACTCCTTTTTAGATGCAGACTAACGAGCAGATCTGATTTGATGCAGGTGTTAGTTTGGGGATGAAAATTTACAGGGTGATTCCATAATTTATTCCTCAGAATTGAGTGCGTCCATATTTTTTCCTCTGCTTGGTGTAAAAAATGTACCGTTACTGACTGCCACAATTGTTTTTCTTAATTTCTTATAGTGTTTCTAAAGCCAGAAAGTTGCCCATTTGAAATGACTTTAGTTTTGTGTCATGTCTGTGATCTGCTTTTTTCTACAAAATTAAACAACTGAATAAAACATCCTCCGAGGCCGGTGATTCCATAATTTTGCCAGGGGTTGTACATAGCACTTTTCTGTCTACTGATGCAGCTGCTCGGAACACATTTGCACATTAATGTTTAGAGGCTGTAAATATGTTGTCAGTTTGTTGATTTTGCTCTCTAATTCAGAATTGAAGTAAAGATCCTTTTTTTCACAAGCTGGCTTTTCTTCCAATCTTTCTGAGTTTCCAGAAATTTAAAATGACCTGTTTTGTCTCTGAATTTTTCTTGCAGCAAAACCGTTTGGATGAACAGAGCATAATTCTTTTTAGAGTTTAACTTGTAACTCAGCTATCTTCAACTTTATAAGGTTGATCAAAAATGTTTTTTTGTGCAGTGTGGCCCTTTTCATTTCCATTGATGTCATGCTTCAAAAAACAGCAAATGAGTGGAGTCAGAAAAAGAAATTTGAGCATGTGTGTTGGTCGTGGAGATATTTCTTAAGGACACTTGTTACCTAAGAGACCATTTAAGCTGGAATTGAAAGCAGAAAATATCCAGAGTGTGTTTGAAGGGAAGAGGAAAAAATCACAAAGTCTGTTTGTGACAATCAAGGTGAGGTCACAGAAGCATGAAAACATTGCGAAAAGTATATAGCGTATGACTGAGAAGATAAATAAGGGGAAAAACAGTAAATGATGATGCCATAATAGAAAAGATGAAAGCACAGATGAGAGAAGGAAGTTGATGTATAGAGTCCATGGAGACTAGTTTTCAAAGGTACGAAGTGGAGATGAAGTTAAATGGATGACAAAATGCTAAGTGCTAGCTAATACTCGGACAGCTTGCAAAGGGAAGACGGGGAAGATGAAAGAAGGGAAAGATAAAAAATGCTTTGAAAGGTTTAACCTGGATTCACGGAAGGGGGAGAACGATTGATGGGGAAAGGACACAAATACGGAGGAAGGAAGTCAGAAAGGAGAATGGAAAGGGAAAGAAAGAAAGATGTGTGCTTTGGGGATGATTTTTTTGTTCCCCCTGTCTTTCCTCACTACTTTGTCATTTTTCATGTGAACGATGTGTGTGCGTGTGCAGATTTGTGCACATCAGATGAAAGGTTGCATGGTGTTTTTGCGAGCCACAGTTTGTGCCGTAAACAATAAGAATCCTTGATCACACATCAAAGACTTCATATTGACACGCACAGCGATTTCTGAGGAAACACCAGCACATGTGACTTCAAAGCTGGGAGATGCTGATAATTCTCACTTTTGTCATCGTTAAACATTCATAGCCCACCTGCACCCAGTTCTCTGTGGTAAGATGATCAAGTGTAAATGATCACTGTCCAAAATTTATTTTTGACAAGTCAATGAATCACTTTAAACATGCATCATTCCTCTTTTTTATAGTCTGACTTGTAAGAACACTTACTTTAAGCCCCTTCTCACTTTCATGGATGTGCATCCTGGAACGTTATGGCCTATAACTGTGACAAACCAGTGTGTGAAGAATCACGGTTGCCTACAAATGTGATGACGTAACAAGCCGATCTTGTATGCAGTGTGATAATGTAACCTGCTTTTGCAATGCAATGCCTGCAAAACATCCCTATATAAATTATAAAATGGTGTATTATAAATTTAGCTAACTCCCCCACCTATGCTTGTCTGTACTGGCTCAGTGCAAATGAAAGTATCTTGTTCAAGGACACATAATGCAGTTAGTGTGACCAGGAATGAATCACAGGTCTATGTATTGGTTGCCCAACTCCTATCACACTGAGCTACTTGCTAGTCTCTATTTTGTCATTCTCAAAACCTTTTCAAAACATTTTCATTAAAAATTTGCAACATATTTTTAGTTATTTAAAGAACCGATTAGGTAGAGGTGTATAGATGTAATTTACCCCGTGGCACATGGTGAGAGAAGGTATGATTAGCCTTGGCAGAGGAGTTCACTTTACATGTGCCCTCTAGTTGACAGATCTATGTAGCATTTGTATCTATGATAACAACTGGTCATAATAACGTTTCATTTTTTAAAATCCATTAACATCTGTTCTATGCTGTAGCAGTTCTATAAAACATGTACTGTGAGTGCTGTGCAGAGTCTGACTTATTCTCAGGGAATTTTGGTGTTCCACAGGGATGTGTCTGGCTCCTAGTCTATCTCACAGCTTGCTTGGACTGGGTGTTGGTTCGAGTTGTGGAGTTCCAGCAACTTAGTTACTTTGTAGATGAGGAAGATTTGCTTATGACTTTGTGGAAGGATGCTGCGATCTTTGTGGAATCAAATCAATTCAAATCAATCAATTTTATTTATATAGCACCAAATCACACAACAGTTGCCCGAAGGCGCTTTATATTGCAAGGCAAAAGCCATACAATAATCACAGAAAAACCCCAACGATCAAAACGACCCCCTATGAGCAAGCACTTGGCGACAGTGGGAAGGAAAACTCCCTTTAACAGGAAGAAACTTCCAGCAGAACCAGACTCAGGGAGGGGCAGTCTTCCTGCTGGGACTGGTTGGGGCTGAGGGGAGAAGAACGGGAAAAGACATGCTGTGGAAGACAGCAGAGATCAATCACTAATGATAAATGCAGAGTGGTGCTACAGAGCAAAAGAGAACAAACACTCAGGGCATCATGGGATCCCCCAGCAGTCTAAGTCTATAGCAGCATAACTAAGGGATGGTTCAGGGTCACTGATCCAGCCCTAACTATAAGCTTTACGAAAAAGGAAAGTTTTAAGAAAATCTTAAAAGTAGAGAGGGTGTCTGTCTCCTGATCCAAATTGGGAGCTGGTTCCACAGGAGAGGAGCCTGAAAGCTGAAGGCTCTGCCTCCCATTCTACTCTTAAAATCCCTAGGAACTACAAGTAAGCCTGCAGTCTGAGCGCAAAGCGCTCTATTGGGGTGATATGGTACTAAGAGGTCCCTAAGATGGGACCTGATTATTCAAAACCTTATAAGTAAGAAGAAGAATTTTAAATTCTATTCTAGAATTAACAGGAAGCCAATGAAGAGAGGCCAATATGGGTGAAATATGCTCTCTCCTTCTAGTCCCCATCAGTACTCTAGCTGCAGCATTTGGAATTAACTGAAGGCTTTTCAGGGAACTTTTAGGACAACCTGATAATAATGATAATAATTTTCAGCATCACTCTGAAACAAGTCCTTTCTAATTTTAGAGATATTGCGCAAATGTAAAAAGCAGTCCTACATATTTGCTTAATATGCGCATTGAAGGACATATCCTGATCAAAAATGACTCCAAGATTTCTCACAGTATTACTAGAGGTCAGGGTAATGCCATCCAGAGTAAGGATCTGGTTAGACACCATGTTTCTAAGATTTGTGGTGCCAAGTACAATACTTCAGTTTTATCTGAATTTAAAAGCAGGAAATTAGAGGTCATCCATGTCTTTGTCTGTAAGACATTCCTGCAGTTAACTAATGTGTGTGTCCTCGGCTTCAAGGATAGATAAAGCTGGGTATCATCTGCGTAAGTAATGAAAATTAGCAACACATTCTAATAATACTGCCTAAGGGAAGCATGTATAAGTGAATAAAATTGGTCTACGAGCACAGAACCTTGTGGAACTCCATAATTAACCTTAGTCTGGAAGAAGACTCCCCATTTACATGAACAAATTGTAATCTATTAGATAAATATGATTCAAACCACAGCAGCGCAGTGCCTTTATACCTATGGCATGCTCTAATCTCTGTAATAAAATTTTATGGTCAACAGTATCAAAGCAGCACTGAGGTCTAACAGGACAAGCACAGAGATGGGTCCACTGTCTGAGGCCATAAGAAGATCATTTGTAACCTTTCACTAATGCTGTTCTGTACTATGATGAATTTAGAAACCTGACGAAACTCTTCCAAATAGACCATTCCTCTACAGATGATCAGTTAGCTGTTTTACAACTACCCTTTCAAGACTTTTTGAGAGAAAAGGAAGGTTGGAGATGGCCTATAATTAGCTACGATAGCTGGGTCAAGTGATGGCTTTTTAAGTAATAGTTTAATACTGCACCTTTAAAAGGCCTGTGGTACATAGCCAACTAATAAAGATAGATTGATTCATATTTAAGGTTGAAGCATTAATTAATGGTAGGGCTTCCTTGAGCACCCTGGTAGGAATGGGGTCTAATAGACATGTTGATGGTTTGGAGGAAGTGACTAATGAAAATAACTCAGACAGAACAATCGGACAGAAGAGTCTAACCAAATACCAGCATTACTGAAAGCAGCCAAAGATAACGATAGTCTTTGGCTGGTTTATGAGTAATTTTTTCTCTAATAGTTAAAATTTTGTTAGCAAAGAAAGTCATGAAGTCATTATAGTTAAATTTAAAGGAATACACGGCTCAATAGAGCTCTGACTCTTTGTCAGCCTGGCTACAGTGCTGAAAGAAACCTGGGGTTGTTCTTATTTTCTTTGATTAGTGATGAGTAGTAAGATGTCCTAGCTTTATGGAGGGCTTTTTTTTTATAGAGCAACATACTTTTTTCCAGGCTAAGTGAAGATCTTCTAATTCGTATGACACCATTTCCTCTCCAACTTACGGGTTATCTGCTTAAGCTGCGCGTTTGTGAGTTATACCACGGAGGTCAGGCACTTCTGATTTAAGCTCTCTTTTTCAGAGGAGCTACAGCATCCAACGTTGTACTCAATGAGGATGTAAAACTATTGACGAGATCATCTATCTTACTCACAGATTTTAGGTAGCTACTCTGCACTGTGTTGGTATATGGCATTGGAGAACATAACAAGAAGGAATCATATCCTTAAACTTAGTTACAGCGCTTTCCGAAAGACTTCTACTGTAATGAAACTTATTCCCCACTGCTGGGTAGTCCATTAAAGTAAATGTAAATGTTATTAAGAAATGATCAGACAGAAGGGGGTTTTCAGGGACTACTGTTAAGTCTTCAATTTCCACACCATAAGTCAAAATAAGATTTAAAGTATGATTAAAAGTGGTGGGTGGAATCATTTACATTTGAGCAAAGCCAATGAGTCTAATAATAGATTAAATGCAGTGTTGAGGCTGTCATTCTCAGCATCTATGAGGATGTTAAAATCGCCACTATAATTATCTATCTGAGCTAAGCACTAAGTCAGACAAAAGGTCTGAAAATTCACAGAGAAACTCACAGTAACGACCAGGTGGACGATAGATAACAACAAATAAAACTGTTTTTGGGACTTCCAATTTGGATGGACAAGACTAAGAGTCAAGCTTCAAATGAATTAAAGCTCTGTCTGGGTTTTTGATTACTTAATAAGCTGGAGTGGAAGATTGCAGCATTCTGACAGTTAGTGTGACTCGGGGGTGTTGACTCATTTAAACTAACATATTCATCCTGCTGTAACCAGGTTTCTGTAAGGCAGAAATAAATCAATATGTTGATCAATTATTATATCATTTACTAAAGGGACTTAGAAGAGAGAGACCTAATGTTTAATAGGACCACATTTTAACTGTTTTAGTCTGTGGTGCAGTTGAAGGTGCTATATTATTTTTTCTTTTTGAATTTTTTATGTTTAAATAGATTTTTACTGGTTGTTGGTGGTCTGGGAGCAGGCACCGTCTCTACGGGGATGGGGTATTGGGGGGTTGGCAGGTGGAGAGAAACTGCAGAGAGGTGTGTAAGACTACAACTCTGCTTCCTGGTCCCAACCCTGGGTAGTCACGGTTTGGAGGGTTTAATAAAATTGGCCAGATTTCTAGAAATGAGAGCTGCTCCATCCAAAGTGGGATGGATGCCGTCTCTCCTAACAAGACCAGGTTTTCCCCAGAAGCTTTGCCAATTATCTATGAAGCCCACCTCATTTTTTGGACACCACTCAGACAGCCAGCAATTCAAGGAGAACATGCGGCTAAACATGTCACTCCCGGTCCGATTGGGGAGGGGCCCAGAGAAAACTACAGAGTCTGACATTGTTTTTGCAAAGTTACACACCGATTCAATGTTAATTTTAGTGACCTCCGATTGGCGTAACCGGGTGTCATTACTGCCGACGTGAATTACAGTCTTACCAAATTTACGCTTAGCCTTAGCCAGCAGTTTCAAATTTCCTTCAATGTCGCCTGCTCTGGCCCCCAGAAGACAATTGATTATGGTTGCTGGTGTCGCTAACTTCACATTTCTCAAAACAGAGTCACCAATAACCAGAGTTTGATCCTCGGCGGGTGTGTTGCCGAGTGGGGAAAACGGTTAGAGATGTGAACGGGTTGGTGGTGTACAGGGGGCTTCTGTTTAGGACTACGCTTCCTCCTCACAGTCACCCAGCCAGCCTGCTTTCCCGGCTGCTCGGGATCCGCTGGGGGACAGCCAACGGCGGCTAAGCTACCTTGGTCCGCACCGACTACAGGGGCCTGGCTAGCTGTAGGATTTTCCAAGGTGCGGAGCTGAGTCTCCAATTCGCCCAGCCTGGCCTCCAAAGCTATGAATAAGCTACAGTTATTACAAGTACTGTTACTGCTAAAGGAGGCCGAAGAATAACTAAACATTTCACACCCAGAGCAGAGAAGTGCGGGAGAGACAGGAGAAGCCGCCATGCTAAACCGGCTAAGAGCTAGTAGCTGCGCTAAGCTAGCGGATTCCTAAAAACACACAAAGTGAATAATGTGTAAATAATTTAGAGGTGATTTAGCAGAGGGAGTGCTTTAGTTAAGGCATGTGAAGATTACACTGTGAAACAAATCGTTATCTAGTTATCTAGATCAATCTAACTACGCAGATTAAACAGCTAACAGATACAGCCAAACACCGCTGTGCTCCGGAACAGGAAGTGATACAATACCGCAGTGAGAGCCAACCACCAGTAGAGGCCAGTATAGCCCAATGGATGTAATCAATGGATGTCCTGATTGCAGCACTCGAGAAGTTGAGTGAGGAGTCAGAACACCTGGAAATGGGATTGTGATTGTTGTAGATAAATGACACAGCCATCAGAAGTGCATCTGTATGTGATGAAACTCTCAAACCTATTGACATTCATTTAACTGCAGTGTAACATTCAGGTATGTGGGAGCTCAGCCTGTGTGGTCAAGAGATGTCCAGGAACAGCTCATGGACTTGTGCATTCACTGGACAGACATGTTTGGCAATGCCAGTACCTTTGTAAGAGAATGTAGTTATCTTCCTGTATGCTTGAAAGAATTGTAAGGTGAGCAGTGACCTACAGGGTAAATTAGGTGTCTTTGGTACTATGTCTCTTTGGAGGATCATTGGGCACCAAGAGATGAGGACGGACTGGTTACCATCCAGGACCAAAGATGGTACGGTACTGGAATGGATATGGCAATGTGCAGCACCACTGCATGCTCTACGGCCTGCATACAATTCATAGTACTTTCTTTGTTTCAGTTGCACCCTAGCTTTCAAGGTCAAAACAGTTGATCATCCACTTTGATGTCATCTAACATGGTAAATAGTGATGATTCCCCAATCCACATTTTATTTTGTTTGTGGACATAACTCCAGGGCCCCATTGCACCAAAATAGGATAAGGGATTAAGCCGGGATATCGTGTTTATCCTGGCTCAATCTATGTGTGATGCAGTTTTACAAAAGCAGGAAAGTGGAAAGTCAAATATGTTATGGCATAACACACCATGGAGATGTAGTCTGTGAAGCTAGCCTACCCCAGACCAGGCTACTTGCCAGGCTCTATTTTATCCTGTCAACCCCCAAAATATGAATCACTGCAAATTATGAATTATCTGCAAACCATGAATTGCAATACATGAATACTGAAAAAAATGGCTCCCTAAATGTGAATTTCTTCACATTTGGTGTGCTGTATGTGCTTGGCTGTGGAGCCAATGGTATGAAGCTTCCAACTGTGGGAGTATGACAGCATGCCCTTCACTTTCATTGCACCAGTGTGGTTCGCGCCACCCTTCGACTCACATGCGTTAATATTTGACAGGTGTATCGCCCCAGTCAATCTTCCCACTTGTCACTGTCCCGGGAGCGGGGCCGGGTGCTTGACACCAGAAGTGTGAGGCTACTCGGGGCTTGCCCCCCACCTCACCAGGTGCAGTGACACCCCCCTCCCCTCCAAAGAAAATCAAATATTTTTTTGTGGAGATGGGGTTTGCGATCAAGATTTCCTGAAGTAATTGCTCAGTAAACTGACATCCATAAACTACTTAAACTGAAAGAAAATATATATCATGTATGATATTCATGTTTTGTGGGATGTTCTATTAATGATTTAGGCAAAACCATGATGCATGATTTGTTGCAGATTCACATTTTAAGGATCATCAACCTCAACCCTTATATCAGTCAGCAGTCACCTCAAGTGGAAACCAATAGTTATTCCACTCTCCACTACATTGTTATCACATTCAACTAGACCCACTCTCATTATTTAAACACCTGTGATCATCAGTTCCAATTATTTTAGATCAATGGTGATTTCAGATGATGTTACAATCATGACATAATTTACAGGTTCCCATGTAGTACATATAAAATACACATCCCATACAAATAGAAATACAATATATACGAGGTCTATTAGAAAAGTATCCGACCTTATTATTTTTTTCAAAAACCATATGGATTTGAATCACGTGTGATTGTGTCAGACAAGCTTGAACCCTCGTGTGCATGCGTGAGTTTTTCCACGCCTGTCGGTTGCATCATTCACCTGTGAGCAGGCTTTGAGTGAGGAGTGGTCCAGCCCCCTCGTCGTTGTTTCATTGCCAGGAAATGGCAGAATGATTTGGGCTTTTTTCCATCAGAACTTTTTCAGAAACTGTTAGAGACTTTTTTCACCACGTATATAGCGCCAAATCACAACAAACAGTTGCCCCAAGGCGCTTTATATTGTAAGGCAATGGTGTGGTGGAAATTACATTTACAAGGCCAATAGTGCCCGTAGTTAAAGAATCACCCAAATACGAGGTCTGTGACAAAAGTATCCAACCTTTTATTTTATGCAAAAAATATATGGTTTTTATTCATATGTTTTTATGTCAGCCAAGCTTGAACCTTCGTGCGCATGCGTGAGTTTTTCCACACCTGTCGGTTGCGTCATTCGCCTGTGGGCAGGCTTTGAGTGAGCACTGGTCCACCACTCTCGTCGTTGTTTCATTGCGAGGAAATGGCGGAATGATTTGGGCTTTTTTGCCATCACAATTTTTTCAGAAACTGTTAGAGACAGGCAGCTGGAAATTTATCTGGCTTTCGGTGAAAATTTACGGGCTTCACAGAGAATAAGGAGTGTTACTACAGCTTTAAGGATGGCCCACAATGGCACATGGCTCGCCACACTCCGAGTCACCATCGAGAGGCAGAAACCACCACATCATTTCTAAACGGATCGCTGTGTGGAGCCGGGACCGTCGTGTGCAATTTCTCTGGTTATCACAAGAGCTGGACATCAGCCATTTTCCGGCAGATTTCACTTTTAACAAGAGATTTTGTCATGGAAAGCCTCGCGGAGGCTTTGCGCGTCTCGACCGATTTGCTGATGAAGCGAGACAAAGGAACACCTCCGTTTCGGAGTGTTAAAGGACAAGTTGGAACATGCCTATCTCGGCTTTCAGTGCTTACCAGTCAAGTGAATATAAGAGAATTTGTGGAGAGCTGGGCTGGACCAGTGCTCACTCAAAGCCTGCCCACAGGCGAATGACGCAACCTACAGGCGTGGAAAAACTCACACATGTGCACGAAGGTTCAAGCTTGGCTGACGTAAAAACATATGAATCAAATCCATATACGAGGTCTCTTAGATAATAAACCGACCCTTTTATTTTTTTTTTTAACTATATGGATTTGAATGACATGCGATTACACCAATCATGCTTGAACCCTCGTGCGCATGCGTGAGTTTTTTCACGCATGTCGGTGACGTCATTTCCCTGTGGGCAGGCCTTGAGTGAGATGTGGTCCCGCCCTCTCGGCTGAATTCCTTTGTTTCACACGCTGCTCGAGACGGCGCGCGTTGCTTTATCAAAATTTTTTCTGGACCTGTGAGGAATATCCGAGTGGACACTATTCGAGAAATTAAGCTGGTTTTCTGTGAAAAGTTTAACGGCTGATGAGAGATTATGGGGTGTTTCTGTCGGTGTAAGGACTTCCCACGGAGCGGGACGTCCTGCAGCGCTTCCAGGCGCTGTCGTTGGCTTGTTTCGAGCTGAAAACATCCTAATTTAAGGCTTAATTCACCCAGGACACCGTGAGAGAACAGAGAAGATTCAGAAGAGGCCGGCATGAGGAATTTATGCGGACATTCCACTGTTTAAGGACATTTTTTTAATGAAAGATGTACGCGCAAATTCGCCGAGTCATTTCCGTGACGACTCGGCAAATCTGTGTGCGCCGCGACAGGAAAAACACCTCCGTGTTGAAAACCATTTGTAGAATTCAGGCGGCTTTTAATGGCTTTCAACAAGTGAGTAACTGAGAAATTGTTTAACAGCTTGGGCATGTTCCAACTTGCCCGTTAAGATTTCCAACGGAGGTGTTTTTCCTGCCGCGACCCCCCGCGGTTGGGTCCAGCCCGACATGCGACTCTGCCCGCACGTTCTTTCATTACAAAATGACCGTTAACAATGGAATGTCCGAATAAACTCCTCATGCCGACTTCTTCTGAAAGTTCTCTGTTCTCTGACGACTTACTGCGTCAACAGAGCCTGAAATGTGGAAGTTTTCAACTTGAAACGGCGAGACGCTGCCGCCTCGAAGCGCAGATCGCCGTCAGGCGCCGTGGACCGTCCTTAAAGCGACACTACCAGACCAAAATCTCTCATCAGCCGTTAAAATTTTTACCGAAAACCAGCTGAATTTATTGAATGGTGTCCACTCAGTTGTGCCTTACAGTTTTGAAAAAATTTTTATCAAACAAAGCAACAGTCTCTGAGCCATTCCTAAACAATGAAAAAAATCGACGAGCGGGTGGACGACTCCTCACTCAAAGACTGCCCACAGGCGAATGACGTAACCGACAGGCGTGAAAAAACTCTCGCATGCCCACGAGGGTTCAAGCATGTCTGATGTAATCACACGTGATTCAAATCCATATGGTTCTTGAAAAAATAATAAGGTCGGATACTTTTCTAATAGACCTCGTATTTTTTGCATAAAATAAAAAGGTCGGATACTTTTCTCACAGACCTCGTACATCCTTGTCATTGTGACATTCACTATTTGTCCCATTGTATAGAGGAGGAGTCTGCTGTATGTCTGACATAATTTATTATGCATTTTGTAGTGCTTTTTTGTGCTACACACTTCCCTCCATTGAATAACTTCAGGGGTAGCACAGTGGCTTCATGGTTAGCACTGTTCCCTCATAACAAGCAGGTCACGGGATTGATTTACACCTGTGACCTTTCTGTGTGAGGTGTGCGTGTGTGTGAGAATGTCTGTTTGTCTATATGTGACCATGCGACAAACTGGCATACTGTCCAGGGTGTACCCCGCCTCACGCCCCCGTTAACCTTAATTGGAGTAAGTAGTTGAAGATGACTTTTGAGTGAATACACTTTCATTAAAATGTGTCCTTGATACACGGCAGCTAAATCCAGTAATCTGTAAGGTGAGTAGATTTTTACACATTGATCAGCCATTGAATTGCTGTCAGATGAAGAATTGAACAAGTTCCTATCATTATTTTTCACTGAATTGAGAAAAGCAGTTGTGTGCTTCCACACACTGAACCCTGGTCCTCAACGGTGCTTGCTCTGCTCAGCGGTGTGCCTGGGGGGTGGAGTCAACTGCTGTGTGGTTACAGAACCCCTTCTGCCCATGGGTTGGAAGTGGTTCTGTGCACTGCTTTTGAGTTCCTGTTCTACAAAGAAGCATCTGCCTAATTGTAAGTAAGGTATCAAATGACAAGGATCTATATGGTTGTCATATAAAACAAATAATGAATGTTTTCTATTTCTGCAATGGAAAGAATATTTTAATTTTAGAAAAGATGGAATGTTCCATTTTTTTCAGCTCATGCAAATATTCTTTCTATTGCATATACGGTAGTGTTCAGAATAACAGTAGTGCTATGTGACTAAAAAGATTAATCCAGGTTTTGAGTATATTTCTTATTGTTACATGGGAAACAAGGTACCAGAAGATTCAATAGATTCTTACAAATCCAACAAGACCAAGCATTCATGATATGCACACTCTTAAAGCTATGAAATTGGGCTATTAGTAAGAAAAGTAGAAAAGGGGGTGTTCACAATAATAGTAGTGTGGCATTCAGTCAGTGAGTTCGTCAGTTTTGTGGAACAAACAGGTGTGAATCAGGTGTCCCCTATGTAAGGATGAAGCCAGCACCTTTTGAACATGCTTTTCTCTTTGAAAGCCTGAGGAAAATGGGACATTCAAGACATTGTTCAGAAGAACAGCGTAGTTTGATTAAAAAGTTGATTGGAGAGGGGAAAACATACGCAGGTGCAAAAAAATTATAGGCTGTTCATCTATAGTGATCTCCAATGCTTTAAAATGGACAAAAAAAAAAAAAAAAAAAAAAAAAAAACAGACGCATGGAACGGAAAACAACCATCAAAATGGATAGAAGAATAACCAGAATGGCAAAGGCTCACCCATTGATCAGCTCCAGGATGATCAAAGACAGCCTGGTGTTACCTGTAAGTGCTGTGACAGTTAGAAGACGCCTGTGTGAAGCTAATTTATTTGCAAGAATCCCCGCAAAGTCCCTCTGTTAAATAAAAGACGTGCAGAAGAGGTTACAATTTGCCAAAGAACATGTCAACTGGCCTAAAGAGAAATGGAGGGATATTTTGTGCACTGATGAGAGTAAAATTGTTCTTTTTGGGTCCAAGGGCCGCAGACAGTTTGTGAGACGACCCCCAAACTCTGAATTCAAGCCACAGTTCACAGTGAAGACAGTGAAGCATGGTGTTGCAAGCATCATGATATGGGCATTTTTCTCCTACTATGGTGTTGGGCCTATATATCACATACCAGGTATCATGGATCAGTTTGGATATGTCAAAATACTTGAATAGGTCATGTTGCCTTATGCTGAAGAGGACATGCCCTTGAAATGACAGAGATAGATAGATAGACAGACAGACAGACAGACAGACAGATAGATAGATAGATAGATAGATAGATAGATAGATAGATAGATAGATAGATAGATAGATAGATAGATAGATAGATAGATAGATAGATAGATAGATAGATAGATAGATAGATAGATAGATAGATAGATAGATAGATAGATAGATAGATAGATAGATAGATAGATAGATAGATAGATAGATAGATAGATAGATAGATAGATAGATAGATAGATAGATAGATAGATAGATAGATAGATAGATAGATAGATAGATAGATAGATAGATAGATAGATAGATAGATAGATAGATAGATAGATAGATAGATAGATAGATAGATAGATAGATAGATAGATAGATAGATAGATAGATAGATAGATAGATAGATAGATAGATAGATAGATAGATAGATAGATAGATAGATAGATAGATAGATAGATAGATAGATAGATAGATAGATAGATAGATAGATAGATAGATAGATAGATAGATAGATAGATAGATAGATAGATAGATAGATAGATAGATAGATAGATAGATAGATAGATAGATAGATAGTTCCTGCCAATATCCAGCAACTTCGCACAACCATTGAAGAGGAGTGGACCAACATTCCACAGGCCACAACTGACAACCTGATCAACTCTATGCGAAGTCTAAGGCACACCTGTGAGGTGGGATGGATTATCTCAGCAAAGGAGAAGTGCTCACTATCACAGATTTAGACTGGTTTGTGAACAATATTTGAGGGAAATGGTGATATTGTGTATGTGGAAAAAGTTTTAGATCTTTGAGTTCATCTCATACAAAATGGGAGCAAAACCAAAAGTGTTGCGTTTATATTTTTGTTGAGTGTATTTTGGCCCCACCTAGCTGGTAGCATAGTGACCACTTGCTTCTTGTTGCTGTAAAACACCCACTCTGATTGAAAATACTAAATGGCAGCTGGTTGTGTGGATGAAAATGCTTTGTTGATATCAGAGGAGAATGGGCAGACTGGTGTGTGTGTGTGTGTGTGTGTGTGTGTGTGTGTGTGTGTGTGTGTGTGTGTGTGTGTGTGTGTGTGTGTGTGTGTGTGTGTGTGTGTGTGTGTGTGTGTGTGTGTGTGTGTGTGTGTGTGTAAGTATTGGGCACTTCACCATTTTTCTCAGTCAGTGTATTTCATAGGTTAAAGCAAAAAATTTCATCTGACTGAAATTTTTTCCGGGCAAAAATCAATGCCAGCAATTCCCTAAAATGTGGCGTAGTGGGGGCACACACTTTTTTCCTCAATAAATATAACAAACATATTACAAATCTATTCTAAATAGCATCACAGACAAAGCATAAAAGAATGCAAAACCTGAACATAAAGGTACATAAATGGGTGGTGGGGAGCGGGGTGTAGTCTTGATTCTGGGGGGTCTGGGGAATCTCCCCAGAACATTTTTAAAAGAGAAGTCAAATTTTGTGTGTTCTGGTGAATTTTAATAGGTATGAAGGTCTTTGAAATAAAGAAAACTCAATTTAAACTGTGAAGTAAAAATACAGTATTGATTATGGGGGTCTGGGGGATCTCCCCCAGAAATTTTTCTAAAAGAGCAAGTCAAATTTTGTATATTCTGGTGAATTTTAATGGGTATGAAGCCCTCTGAAACAAATAAAAGTCACTTCAAACTGTGAAGTAAAAACACATTATTGATTATGGGGGGGGGGTCTCGGGGTGCCCCCCCCCCAGAATTTTTTTAAAAAGAGCAAGTTAAATTTTGTATGTTCTAGTGAATTTTAATTGGTTTGAAGCCCTCTGAAACAAAGAAAACTCACTTCAGACTCTCAAGTAAAAATTATTTGTCTTCTGTGGTATTTTGATCGGTTCCATTGCGGTAAATGCGCCAAAAGGGTGCTGGCTGTACACTCAATAAAATACAAAATGTTGTCCTGCTGTGCACAAAGTAACACTGTCACCCGTTTTGAAAACGCATGCACACTGAGAAACTCAAAACTGTCTTATTCACATTTAATCAGTAAAATGCTCTCACTCGTAAAACAAACTAGGGCTGCAACTAAGGATTATTTTAGTAATCATTTAATCTGTCAATTAGTTTTTTCAATTAATCATTTTTTATTTTTTTATTTTTACTTACATGTGAGTTTTGCCATTATTTCTTTAAGTGAATCATTATTAACGCAACATCAAGGTTTGACCTTGTAACAAAGTTAAATGTTCTCATCAAAAACATACCTGGAGTAGTGTTTTGTTTTATTTTGCACATGCATACGTGGTCTGTTAGATAATAAACTGACCCTTTTATTATTTTTTTAACTATATGGATTTGAATGACGTGCGATTACACCAGTCATGCTTGAACCCTCGTGCGCATGCGTGAGTTTTTTCACGCGTATCGGTGACATCATTTCCCTGTGGGCAGGCCTTGAGTGAGATGTGGTCCCACCCTCTCGGCTGAATTCCTTTGTTTCACACGCTGCTCGAGACGGCGTGCGTTGCTTTATCAAAATTTTTTCTGGACCTGTGAGGAATATCCGAGTGGACACTATTCGAGAAATTAAGCTGGTTTTCGGTGAAAAGTTTAACGGCTGATGAGAGATTATGGGGTGTTTCTGTC
Organism: Thalassophryne amazonica; assembly: GCF_902500255.1. Taxonomy (NCBI): domain Eukaryota; kingdom Metazoa; phylum Chordata; class Actinopteri; order Batrachoidiformes; family Batrachoididae; genus Thalassophryne; species Thalassophryne amazonica. The sequence continues at coordinate 83,912,792 of NC_047104.1, forward strand.
GGTGTAAGGACTTCCCACGGAGCGGGACGTCCTGCAGCGCTTCCAGGCGCCGTCGTCGGCCTGTCTCGACCTGTTTCGACCTGAAAACATCCTAATTTAAGGCTTAATTCACCCAGGACGTCGTGAGAGAACAGAGAAGATTCAGAATAGGCCGGCATGAGGACTTTATGCGGACATTCCACTGTTTAAGGACATTTTTTTAATGAAAGACGTGCGCGCAAATTCGCCGATCTGTGTGCGCCGCGACAGGAAAAAACACCTCCGTGTTGAAAACCATTTGTAAAATTCAGGCGGCTTTTGATGGCTTTCAACAAGTGAGTAACTGAGAAATTGTTTAACAGCTTGGGCATGTTCCAACTTGCCCGTTAAGGTTTCCAACGGAGGTGTTTTTCCTGTCGCGACCCCCCGCGGTCGGGTCCGGCCCGACATGCGACTCTGCTCGCACGTTCTTTCATTACAAAATGTCCATTAACAATGGAATGTCCGAATAAACTCCTCATGCCGACTTCTTCTGAAAGTTCTCTGTTCTCTGACAATTTCCTGGATCAACAGAGCCTGAAATGTGGAAGTTTTCAACTTGAAACGGTGAGACGCTGCCACCTCGAAGCGCAGATCGCCGTCAGGCGCCATGGGCCGTCCTTACGGCGACTCTACCAGACCAAAATCTCTCATCAACCTTTAAAATTTTTACCGAAAACCAGCTGAAATTATCGAATGGTGTCCACTCAATTGTGCCTTACAGTTTTGAAAAAATTTTGATCAAACAAAGCAGCAGTCTCTGAGCCATTCCTAAACAATGAAAAAACGATGAGAGGGTGGGTCACTCCTCACTCATAGACTGCCCACAGGCGAATGACGTAACCGACAGGTGTGAAAAAACTCTTGCATGCCCACGAGGGTTCAAGCATGTCTGATGTAATCATACGTGATTCAAATCCATATGGTTTTTGAAAAAAATAATAAGGCCGGATTTTCTAATAGATGATAATTTTTTAGATGCCGACATCAACTCCCTTAACCACTGACAACATATTACAGCAAGAGTCCACAAAAGTATTTTAAAGGCCTGACTGAAGTGTAATATGTTATCTTTAATCAGATATTTTCATGAAAAAAGACACAACTGTGCAATTTACTGCATTTTATTTTTTCCTAAAGCTTAGATGTGGTTTGACCAAAACAAATTGTCATTTAACTTAAGTAAACAGGGATGAAGTGGAGGTGTAAGAGTCATTAGGTGTTCACAGGAAACACTTATTTCTATATTTATTTATTTATGTTCATTGTTAGTTGGTTTTATTGTTTGTTTTTTCTTATCAGGTCCTTTTTTCTGTTTCTCTAAAATTATATTGTAGCATTATTAGTTATTATTACTATTATTGTTGTTGTTGCTATTATTAATATTATTATTATTAATATATAAATAAAATAAATAAATAAAATATAACAATTTGTAATACATTTGACTCTTTTACGACAACAAACACTGAGCCATTAATTATTATACAGAAAACAAAGGCACACAACGTGCTGAGATGCAAACAACTTAATGCTAACTTTAACATTGAAAACGGCATAGACATGCTAACATGTTAGCATTGGTCCCGTTTTTAAGTTATAAAATACATCTATGGACTGTTTCAGAAGACCATAACAGGTCGGTTTAACATAAAAAGGTAAATATTACTCACAGACATATGCTCTTTAGGGTTTTAGCGGGGAAAAATTAAGATAAAGCGAAATTAAACAAAGAACCGAAGCAGCAGATTGAAGCATTGCTTCATTGATCGAAGCATTGCTTCAAGACATCTCCTGTATGGAGAAACTAATTGCATGCATTGTTCAGGGCGCCTTCACACATCACACAAAAGAAGCAGAAACCAGAAGAAAATCTGTGAACCAAAAACAAAATGGGGAACCATGAAACATTCCACCTTCTGTCGGGAGGGGACGCACGCTCGTGTTTGTACACACGAACACATTGCGAGCATGTGGAAAGTCACGCAGACAGCAGCAGAGGAAAAATAATTAAAAATCACAATTTATAATACTTCCTGTTATAAAGAGTAGATTTAGCCTCCGCCTAGATGTACACCAGGAAGTAATGAAATGACGTGGATCGCTGTTCTCCCTTTCATGTTTTACATGAATTACCTGATGTGCTTGTTTCATGAAGAGCCGGCTCCCGTCTCATTAAGAGCCGGGCTCTTGCATCGTGAACACATCAGATGGCATGGCATGTCCATCACGCAGTGATCCGCTGCAAATGTGATATGTGTTTTAATTATTACAATGTGGGGAAATTCCGCAGTGACACGCGTCTCGCAGGGGTGTCCTATGGGGTGATTTCCTGCATGTCACAGTATTCATGAGCATAGCAGTGCACTGATGCGCCGTCAACTGAAGCAATATATTTTGATTTATTCCCACATGAGGACAGCATGCTGACATCTGCGCCTCACAGTACAGTTATGTGAGGTCGTATCCTACACGCCAGTACAGGTATCAGCAATGTCTGCTTTCCTGTTGATTTACTGTGGATGAATACTAAATTAGGTGTAGTTTTTTTCCGGCTAAATCTGCTCTTTTTCTCTCTGTCCGAGGCATGAATAACATGATGACTACTAAAGACAGGGTGCTAGAGGAACTGTGAGATGCCATGCCTGAAGCTGGTGTCGCACAGTGCAGTCTGCATTTGGAATGGATATTGCAATGGGAACAGGCCCACTGATGGCATGAGGAATGCTGGATGAACCCTACCTGTGGCATAACTGTCAGGGGGTGTGTTTGATACACTTTTATTTCTTGGTTGTGATCCGTTTTTGTCTGTTGGTTGTCTTCCCATTTGTTTTTTTTCTTGTTGGATTCTTTTCTGTTTAGGTCTTTCTGCCTTTCTTGGTGGTTGGCATGTCTGTCTCTCTCCCTGGTCACGCCCCCTTTTCTTGTGCTTTCCACGCTCACCTGTTCTCAATTTTCAGCTAGTCACTGGGGTGTATATATACTGTATATATACTGCTCATTCTGCTTTGTTTCTTCTCCAGATTGATGCACCCTGTGCCTTCTTTCCAACTCTCATTTGTGTTCCATAGTCCTGCCTGCCTCATTGTGTATTCGACCTCCTGCCCATTTGTTCCGACCATGATTAAGCCTGATGATAATAATACTGCTGCTGTGTTTTTTGGACTGCCTACCCATGTACTGACCACTGCTTGTCACACCACTAAAGTTTGTCAACCAGAGCTGTGTTTGTGAGTCTTGCATTTGTGTCCTAACCGAACCATCTGTCAATAACTGCCTGTGTGGACTTCTCATCTAGTACAAATTATTTTGTTATTATATCATATTATTTTGTTTTTCTGTTTCTTCACCTTTGTAAAGCTTTGTAAAAACGTTGTAACTGTTTGAATGGCCTAAGCAGTTGGTCACCCCTCTTAGCCATGGATTTCCATATTTAAATAGTGGTGTAGAAAGGGAGGAGCTTGGTGCATGTGCACTCAATTCCACATTGATTGGGATGTACAAACATGTGTGTATATTGTGTGCTTACTTCAGTTACATTTTTAAAAGAGCAAGTCAAATTTAGTGTGTTTTGGTGAATTTTAATATATATGAAGCCCTCTGAAATAAAGAAAACTCACTTTAAACTGTGAAGTAAAAATACAGTATTGATTATGGGGGTTCTGGGGGATCTCCCCCAGAAATCTTTTAAAAGAGCAAGTCAAATTTTGTATATTCTGGTGAATTTTAATGGTTATGAAGCCCTCTGAAACAAATAAAAGTAACTTCAAACTGTGAAGTAAAAACATTATTGATTATGGGGGGGGTCTGTGGGTACCCCCCCAGAATTTTTAAAAAGAGCAAGTTAAATTTTGTATATTCTAGTGAATTTTAATGGGTATGAAGCCCTCTGAAACAAAGAAAACTCACTTCAAACTCTCAAGTAAAAATTATTTGTCTTCTGTGGTATTTTGATCAGTTCCATTCCGGTAAATGCACCAAAAGGGTGCTGTGCAGATCAATCTGGCCAACGATGGACACAGCAGACCCCTTTCAGCTGGCGGTGCGACACCACAGTCAGCAGCTCATGCAGCAGGAAGACCAGCTTGCTAAGCTGAGTTCTGGGTTTAGCGAACTTGCTAAATGCCAGGACACACTCATGTCCACAGTCGGCGCGCAGATGAGTCAGTTTCTGGGGCAACTCAATCCTCAGGCTTTGTTGGACGTGGCCACCGGGGTCTCCAGCCCACCTCCACCAGGGCCGTTAGCAGTCGCACCGACGCGCGCACCGGTTCCTGCATCAGCCCCATTGGTCTGTAATCAACTGTTGCAACCAGAACGTTTCTCTGGTGAAACTGGTGACGTCAGACCGTTTATTACACAGTGTGAGCTCCACTTCAAGCTCATGTCACCCATGTTCCCGACAGACAGAACAAAGATCACGTATATTATCACTCACCTTTCTGGTTGAGCGGCTGCCTGGGCAACTGCGAAGTGGAGTCGACAATCTCCTGCCTGTGCTTCTCTCCCGGCATTTACCGTGGCTCTCCAACAAGGTTTCCAGCACACAGCTCCGGGACACGAGGCAGCGCGCTTCCTCATGAGGCTGAGGCAGGGCAGCCGCCGGGTAACAGACTACGCGATTGACTTTCGCATTCTCGCAGCCAAGGCTGAATGGAACAGGCGGCCCTCCTCGATGTTTTTTTCCAGGGTCTGTATGCTGACATCCAGGATCAATTAATAGCCACCGACTTGCCGGATGATCTGGATGAATTAATAGCGCTGGCCATTCGTACCGACCGCCGTCTGCAGGACCGCCCACGATGAACAAAGCGCTATCCCGACCACCGAACGGACATGCCTCCAGCCCATTTCTCCTCCTCCTCCACTCACACTTGGCCCGACCCCCCTCCACACAGTTCAGAGGAGCCAATGCAGCTGGAGAGAACGCGCCTGTCACAAACGGAGCAACAGCGCTGCCATGAGGACGGCCTCTGCTTTTACTGTGGACAATCAGGACACTTGATTTCCAGTTGTCAAGCCAGGGGTGCCACCGTGCGGCCAAGATCCGAGGTACGGGTGAATCTTAATTCCATCTCCTCTGTTTCTACTCAAAATATAATCCCAGCCAAATTAACATCTGACCATTCTGCCATAGACATATCTGCTTTTGTAGATTCTGGTTCTAATGCCAATTTGATCTTGTCCTCTCTTGCCAGGCTCCTTCACCTTAAGATGTTTAAGCTCCCTTGCCCCCTAGTGGTATGTGCCGTGGATGGTCACGTTCTTGGTCAAATCACTCACCGCACTCAGTCTGTCAAAATGCTAATTTCCCACTCTCACTCTGAATCAATTAGGTTTCATGTAATGGATAATATGACTCACCCAATCATTCTGGGGCACCCCTAGCTACAATGCCATAGGCCTAACTTTGATTGGGTTAAAGGCAAGATTATTTCTTGGAGCCCATCATGTATCAATGTATGTTTGCCAAAAACTGACTGTATTTCTCAGGGAATCAACCTGGAGCTTACTGGGGTCCCTGAGTGCTACCATGATCTCGCAGCTGTTTTTAGCAAAGCAAAAGCTAAATCATTACCACCGCACCTCAATTATGACTGTACCATGGAGCTTCTCCCTGGGACAACTCCACCACGAGGAAAGCTATTTTCCCTATCCGCACCAGAACGCCGCACTATGAATGAGTACATACAGGAGTCCTTAGTAGCTGGGTTAATACTCTCATCTTCATCTCCGGCAGGGGCGGGTTTCTTCTTTGTTGAAAAGAAGGATAAAATACTTCGTCCCTGCATCGATTACCGCGGTTTGAATGAGATCACAGTAAAAAATCGTTACCCGCTGCCTCTAATCTCTTGCGCGGTTGAATTGTTGAAAGGAGCCAAAGTTTTTACTAAGCTCGACTTGTGGAATGCCTATCATTTGGTAAGAATAAAACAAGGTGATGAATGGAAGACGGCCTTTAACACACCCTCCGGTCACTGTGAATATCTTGTGATGCCATTTGGACTCACAAACGCGCCCGCAGTTTTCCAAAACTTGGTTAATGTTGTGCTACGAGACTTCCTGAATAAGTTTGTTTTTGCCTACCTGGATGATATCCTTATTTTTCCCCCAATTTGACCACTCATACCCGCCATGTTTGCCAAGTGTTACAAATGTTATTGCAAAATGGGCTGTTTGTGAAAGCAGAAAAATGTGAGTTTCATAAATCCATGGTCTCCTTTCTTTAGTTTTTGTAATTTCTGCAGGGGAGATTAAGATGGATCCTGCAAAGGTGGCGGCAGTGCAAGAATGGGCGGTTCCCACATCCTGTAAGGAGGTGCAGCGTTTTTTAAGTTTTGCTAATTTTTATCGCAAATTTATTAAAGGTTTCAGTACAGTTGCTGCTCCCCTGCACGCTATCACCTCGTCCCTCCGCCCGTTTGTCTGGTCGCCGGAATGTGACGAGGTGTTCAGAGTCCTAAAAAATCACTTCACCACGGCCCCGCACGGCAGTTTGTTGTGGAAGTTGATGTCTCCAATGTAGGATTGGGCGCTGTTCTGTCCCAAAGGAACTCCACTGACAACAGGCTGCATCCGTGCGACTTTTGGTCAAAGAAACTGACCCCAACAGAACGCAATTATGGCATCGGTGACCGCGAGCTGTTAGCAGTTAAAGTGGCTTTGGAGGAGTGGTGGCACTGGCTGGAGGGGGCACAATTCCCATTCATTGTTTACACTGATCACAAAAACCTTGAATACCTCCGCACTGCTAAACAGCTCAATGCCCTTCAAGCCTGATGGGCAATATTTTTTAGTCGTTTCAATTTCACTCTGTCCTACCGCCCGGGCACTAAAAATGGAAAACCAGATGCCTTATCTTGACTGGGAGATCCGGTAGATCAGGAACGATTTTACCCGCTTCATGTTTTGTGTCTGCTTTAACTTGGGACATTGAGTCCAAAATTAAATTGGCAGTCGGGGAGGTGCCAGTTCCTGCCGGGTGTCTGCGGGGAAGACTTTTTGTTCCTCCTAACCTCAGGAGTGAAACGATCCGCTGGTGTCACGACTGTCGGATGTTCTGTCATCCCGGAATTAAGAAAACCTTCTTTATAGTACAGCAAAGATTTTGGTGGCCAGGCCTAGTTAAGGACATCTCTGAATATGTATCCACCTGCCAGGTATGCGCTATGCATAAGTCCTCTAACCACCCACCTGCAGGGTCCTTGTTACCGTTGCCAATTCCGTCTCGCCCATGGTCTCATATTGCCATGGATTTTGTGACCAGCTTCCCGCCCTCCAAGGGACACACTGTGGTATTAACTGTGGTCGATCGACTCTCAAAGATGGTTCATTTTATTCCTTTAAGGAAACTACCATCAGCAAGGGAAACAGCAACGGTCATGTTAAACCAGGTCTTTAAACTACACGGCCTGCCTCAGGATATAGTCTCTGACCGGGGCCCGCAGTTTGTATCCCGTTTCTGGCAAGAGTTTTGCCGTCTCCTTGGGGTCACATCCAGTTTGACCTCGGGTTACCATCCACAGGCCAATGGGCAGGCGGAACGGATATATCAGGACTTGGAGAAAGGCCTTTGGTTGCTTGCGTCACGGCACCCTGCCTCCTGGTCAGCCCAACTTCCTTGGATCGAACTTGCCCATAATAGTTTACCCTCAACTTCCACCGGTTATTCCCCCTTTCATGTGGATTTTGGTCACCAGCCGGCGCTTTTTCCCTCAGTCAACCTTAACTCCTCAGTTCCCTTAGCTCTCAGTTTGATCCTTCGTTGCCGGCGAACCTGGGAGCGTGCATGGACTTTTTTGTCACGTTCCTTGGGAACTTATAAGATGGCCACTGACCATAAGAGGACCGCTGCCCCCTCCTACGTCCTGGGGCAGCAGGTATGGCTCTCGACGCGGCATTTGTTGCTTCGGAGCATACCTAGAAAATTGGCTCCCAGGTTTGTCAGTCCCTTTCAGGTCTCCAAGGTAATTAATCCTGTTTCGATCTGTCTCAGTCTCCCTCGGTCCATGCGGGTCCACCCAACTTTCCATGTCAGTAATGTCAAGCCTGTTCAGTCAAGCGTTTTGTGCCCTCCTGCCATTCCCCCGCTGGCTGCCCGGTGTGTGGATGGTGGCCCGGTCTTCACCGTGTGCCGGCTCCTGGCCTCTCGCCGGTGTGGTCGTGGGTTTCAGTATCTGGTCGATTGGGAGGGTTATGGCCCCGAGGAGCAGTCGTGGGTCGGTCACACTTTATTTTGGATCCTGTGCTTATTCGCGACTTTCATGCCGCTCACTCACCGTTCTCCTGGGCCGTCTGGGGTCAGCCATGGCGGGGGGGAGGGGGGGGGTACTGTCAGGGGGTGTGTTTGATCCACTTTTATTTCTTGTTTGTGATCCGTTTTGTCTGTTGGTTGTCTTCCCATTTGTTTTTGTTTTTTCTTGTTGGATTCTTTTCTGTTTGGGTCTTTCTGCCTTTCTTGGTGGTGGGCGTGTCTGTCTCTCTCTCTCCCTGGTCACACCCCCCTTTCTGGTGCTTTCCACGCTCACCTGTTCTCAATTTTCAGCTTGTCACTGGGGTGTGTATATACTGCTCATTCTGCTTTGTTTCTTCGCCAGATTGATGTGCCCTGTGCCTTCTTTCCAGCTCTCATTTGTGTTCCATAGTCCTGCCTGCCTCATTGTGTATTCGACCTCCTGCCCGTTTGTTCTGACCACGATTAAGCCTGATGATAATAATACTGCTGCTGTGTTTTTTGGACTACCTACCTGTGTACTGACCACTGCTTGTCACACCACTAAAGTTTGTCAACCAGAGCTGTGTTTGTGAGTCTTGCATTTGTGTCCTAACCGAACCATCTGTCAATAACTGCCTGTGTGGACTTCTCATCTAGTACAAATGTTTTTGTTATTATATCATATTATTTTGATTTTCTGTTTCTTCACCTTTGTAAAGCTTTGTAAAAACCTTGTAACTGTTTGAATGGTCTAAGCAATTGGTCACTCCTCTGAGCCATGGATCTCCATATTTAAATAGTGGTGTAGAAAGGGAGGAACTTGGTGCATGTGCGCTCAATTCCACATTGACTGGGATGTACAAACAGAACATGTGTGGAGCCGTGCCCAGGCACACTTTGATACATCTGTATATTGTGTGCTTACTTCAGTTTCTGGGTTTTGGCGTATGCCCTGTTTCAGTAGGAAATCCACACTCCATGGCCTACTGTAGAGTCCTAATGTTACCCTCCCTGCACAACTGTGTTTACAGATAAGATGGCAGCACCTTCCCCAGTAGGGTGAGGGCTGTCAAGCATAACCAAGCCACGGCAACCCCAGCAAGAGGGCTAGTTATCAATAAAACTAAAGCCTTGCTGTCTCCAAAACTGTTGCCAGCCACCTATTCAATGATGTCAGCCTGCTAAAAGCCTCATCACTACTATGAGAAGGGAAGGGACCAGAGACTATTAATTGATGCTGACACATCTTTCTGGTGAGGTCATAACTCCTCTCTATGTCCATTTTTGTGACCTCTGATTCTCTCATCCTAATATCATTGCCACCGACATGAATAACTACTTGGCTATGTCTAGTGTCATGTTTCTTTGTCTCACTACCCTTGTGCAACATCGGCACGCTAAAGTGAGAGACAATGTTGGGGGCTCTGGCCTCAGGAATACACTTATTGTCAGCTGGCATCTGTAATCCAACTTTTTGGGTGATAGAATCCCTTTCACTAATGCACAGCATTTTGATCTCGAGATGGGGGTAGAAGTCACCCGTGGGCTTGAAGGGCTATCAGCATGCATATCCTTGGCTGAGAAACTGATCACAGTCGGCAGCAGCAACTGAAACAGGTACCAAAACTGGGCACCAGCCTTACAGGAGTTCTTCTGTTTAACAACAGTCCAAAAGCAGTCATATTTAGTCGGCACAGCTAAGCTAATGCTAGCAGCCATGCTAGCCATCCCAACACTGAGTTCACCTGGAGTGCCCGTGATGTCAAAGCCTGGTTCACACGACAGGATTTTAAAATTATCTTTAGGTTTCCAAAACCTGAGAGACCACACACGTGAAGATAAAAAAATCATAGATCTAACAGGTTTGGTCGTACAGTGTAAGGTGTTCAGCTACACGGTAAGAACTGCAACACCACACACGAACAGATTTCACACATGAACATTCACAACTCAGACAGGAAATCTCGCAAAATCTCTCAAGATTAAACTTGACTTCAGAATAAACAAATGGATATACTTTGTGGACTAATTAAAACAGAGGGAAAAACGATACAAAAAGAAAAAGAAAAGGCGTTCTTTAAAGGAGTGGATACAGCCTGACCACCAGACTTTCTGGTAAGTCAGAACAACTGTTTTGATTTTATTTTCCGCTCCATGCGTCCGTCACCTCACTTTCTGATTGGCTGCACATCACATTCAGCAGGCTGCATGCTCGTTTTGGTCGGAAGACACAACACACGCTGCGATATTGGGCCAAAAAAATCCAACATGTTGAATATCCCGATTTGCAATCGGAGCACTCCTGACGTCTTTCCGAGCAGATCAGAGCACTCTTAACACACCACACACGGCAGGAATATCTGATAAGTTTATCTTTAGCATCATCACGATTGTCGGGGCGTCCTTAAGATTGTTGGAAGGGGAAGATCGGGTCCGATATCGGCCTAGTTATCCTGCCGTGTGAACCTGGCCTAAGAAGGTGCTCTAACTTGCTTATCTTACTTAATATTAACAATGGGAAGATGTGTTCAATATCTTGTTTTTGTAAAGACAATGGATGTTGAATATCATTCCACAGTTAAGAGCGAAATAAGATGTCGCCATATAACCAGATTGAGTTCATTGATGATTGACTTGTTTCACTTTTTTCCACATTTTGTGGTACAGCTTTATCCCAAAATGGATGATTTTTCTGAAAAGTATTATTATTATTGTTATTATTATTATTGGAGACTTTTGCAAAGTGCATGAAGCTCAAAATTGAGCTTTATGCCATTGAAAATTGCCAGTGGAAATTGAGTTTCCACTGATCATGCTCAAGATGTTTCTGCAGCTTAATTGGAGTCCACCTGGGGAAAAGTTGATTGGACTTGATTTGGAAAGGCACACCCAACAGATCTCAGAAGCTAAGCAGCGTGGGTCCTGGTTTGTACTTGGATGGGAGACCTCTTCAGAACACAAGGGTCTGTGACTGTTCTTCCAAGTAAAACTGGATGCGGCATGAAATTTGTGCCATATACCATTGCAGATGTGGCTGTATCTGCTGTGGCCACCCTGAACATGAGGGTGCAGCCAAAAGGACAACAACAACATTATTAACAGGGAATATATGGATTGAATTCTTCTTCTAAAAATTGTTTCTGTGTAGGCTCTCAGTTGTCCAGGTGCTTTCCATAGTAGAGAAGCTTGAATCTTCGACTGGACTGGGTTGCTTGACGTGAGGATGTTTCGCTTCAAATCGCAGAAGCTTCCTCAGCTAAAATTCTTGCTCTGGTAGTATGACTTCTGTCTTGACTCTTGTAGAGAAGAATAAACAGAAGCCACAAAAGCTGGAGTTTTAAACAACACAGAGCCCTACAGGTGCCCACAACTGCAGAGGGAAAGGCTAAAGAACAACAACTTGTCCGGAACGCCCTCACAGTATGTGGGTACCCACGATGGTCCCTGGACAAAGTGCAGACGTCCCAGAGAACAAAGAGACCAGATACACAGGAGACAGAGACAAGAAGAAGAGGAGTGTCTCTCCCTTATTTAGCAGGAGTAGGGGAAAAACTACAGAGGATCTTCAGACAGCACAAAATCCCAGTTTACTTTAAACCGGTTAACACCTTGAGACAGAAATTAGTTACCCTAAGGACAGGATCCCTAGTTACAAACAGAGCAATGTAGTGTATTCTATCAGATGTCAGGAAAACTGTAACGAACACTTCATAGGTGAGACTAAGCAATCTTTACACAAAAGGCTATACCAGCACAGCAGAGAGGGCACCAGTGGACCTCAGTCTGCAGTTCATCTCCACCTTAAAGACACTAACCACACATTTGAGGACAAGAAAGTTAAAATCTTAGCCAGAGAGAAGAAATGGTTTGAGAGAGGGGTCAAGGAGGCATTCTATGTGAAACAGTTGAAACCCAGCCTTAACCGGGGAGGGGTCTGAGACACACTTTGTCCCCTGTTTACAATGGGGTACTCAGGTCAAAGCAGTTTCAGTCTTTTGTTAGCCCAATAGCCCAATTTCATAGCCTTAAGAGTGTACATATCATGAATGCTTGGTCTTGTTGGATTTGTGAGACTCTACTGAATCTACTGGTACCTTGTTTCCCATGTAACAATAAGAAATATACTCAAAACCTGGATTAATCTTTTTAGTCACATAGCACTACTATTATTCTGAACACTACTGTATATATATATATATATATATATATATATCAAAAATATAAACGCAACACTTTTGGTTTTGCTCCCATTTTGTATGAGATGAACTCAAAGACCTAAAACTTTCTCCACATACACAATATCACCATTTCCCTCAAATATTGTTCACAAACCAGTCTAAATCTGTGATAGTGAGCACTTCTCCTTTGCTGAGATAATCCATCCCACCTCACAGGTGTGCCATATCAAGATGCTGATTAGACACCATGATTAGTGCACAGGTGTGCCTTAGATTGCCCACAATAAAAGGCCACTCTGAAAGGTGCAGTTTTATCACACAGCACAATGCCACAGATGTCGCAAGATTTGAGGGAGCGTGCAGTTGGCATGCTGACAGTAGGAATGTCAACCAGAGCTGTTGCTCGTGTATTGAATGTTCATGTCTCTACCATAAGCCGTCTCCAAAGTCGTTTCAGAGAATTTGGCAGTACATCCAACCAGCCTCACAACCGCAGACCACGTGTAACCACACCAGCCCAGGACCTCCACATCCAGCATGTTCACCTCCAAGATCGTCGGAGACCAGCCACTCGGACAGCTGCTGAAACAACCGGTTTGCATAAACAAAGAATTTCTGCACAGACTGTCTGAAACCGTCTCAGGGAAGCTCATCTGCATGCTCGTCGTCCTCATCGGGGTCTCAACCTGACTCCAGTTCATCGTCGCAACTTCGCACAGCCATTGAAGAGGAGTGGACCAACATTCCACAGGCCACAATTGACAACTTGATCAACTCTATGCGAAGGAGATGTGTTGCACTGCATGAGGCAAATGGTGGTCACACCAGATACTGACTGGTATCCCCCCCCAATAAAACAAAACTGCACCTTTCAGAGTGGCTTTTTATTGTGGGCAGTCTAAGGCACACCTGTGCACTAATCATGGTGTCTAATCAGCATCTTGGTATGGCACACCTGTGAGGTGGGATGGATTATCTCAGCAAAGGAGAAGTGCTCACTATCACAGATTTAGACTGGTTTGTGAACAATATTTGAGGGAAATGGTGATGTTGTGTATGTGGAAAAAGTTTTAGATCTTTGAGTTCATCTCATACAAAATGGGAGCAAAACCAAAAGTGTTGCGTTTATATTTTTGTTGGGTGTATATATGTATGTATGTGTGTGTGTGCATGTGTGAGAGAGAGAGTACATCTCTGGTGCTGGTGCATGCAGAAATAAATTATATGCAGTAGAAAACAGCAGGAAGGATCTCTTTTTTTTGTTTTCAAATGTGCATCTTTTTTTTTTTATCAGGCACATGTGCCGTGAGCACCGGTTATGTGTGCACATGTGTATACCTACTTTGTTAATACATACTTCGTTTTAGTCTCATATTCATCAAAATTGTGTTTTAAGGTTTGAGTTGGGCCAAGACAACTTTCAGATTTCAAAGTGGGCCCCGGAATTAAGTTTGAGATGTTTCGTGGCCCTACAGCACAGTTGATTTGCACATAGCCCTGTTCAGTGTGATTGTCTTCTCCTTTGCAGAGCCGCTTCTGATTATTCTTCCCATTTTTAAAAAAAAAACAGGATGTGCTTCACATAAAAACATCAAAACATTCCCTTTGTCATGCTTGAGCCTCTACATTCCCTCAGCGTAGCCTCCTTAATGGTTCCTCTCACTGCTATTTCATTCTCTAATTTACATTCCCCTCCTCTCTTCTCACTGTCTTTCTATGCTTCAATTTTTTTGAAAATATGTTTTTAATCACTCTTTTGGCTGCCTGTATCCTAACAGGATCATTGTCATTCTCTGCATCGTTTTCCTACTGTTCTGCCATCCATCCTTTCCTGTCCTCTCTCCATCCCTCGCTTACTGCAGTTGTCCTTCACCCTCTGCTGAAAGATGGATAGATGGAAGAAAGT